>NC_133373.1:18337623-18455497 GCF_049309525.1 Garra rufa | reverse complement strand
ATGTATGTTAAATTCAACCTATAAACTGCATTCCAGTAAAAACCCCTGTCATATAGCATAATCAAAGCTTTACTGGCATGTCCAGCATTTACAGTATCATTTACATTAAGGACGTTAAGTAAAGAGATCGAAATAAAAGGAAAAATAACGAATATAAACGAATAATACAAATATTACGGAAAAAATAGGATCAGTTAATGGACAAGACTGTGGGATGCATAAAATATTTCTTGTAGGACTATTTTATTTGATGTACTTTATGTAATATTTATTCATGATAAACTTTTGAATGCTATCTACATCGCGCACAGACAGCATCGCCTATTGTTAATATAATAAATTAATATTGTAGGCCTATTAATTTCTATAATAATTGATACAATCATTTAACTCAAAATAAAATATTAATAAACCTATCTAATCCTGGGTTACTATGGTCACGCAGGTTTGTTTATGTACTAAACTCGTGGCCTCGAGAAATGCATGTTGTTCCCTCATCGTCACATCTCATGGCCACGACATAAGGATGACGTTCCCACGAATTAATATCTCGTGCCCACGACATAAGGATGTCCTTACCTCAACAAAATGATCTCGTGGCCACGACATAATATGACGTTCCCACGAGTTAATATGACGTTCCCACGAATTAATATCTCGTGGCCACGACATAATATCACGTTCCCACGAGTTTATATGTCGTGGCCACGACAAACATAAGTGAACCAAAGGTGTCCCCTGGCGGGCACCGTACGAAAGAACTGAATCATGCTGTAGCTTATTTCATTGCTAAAGAAATGATGAAGAAATGCATGCTGACGAAATGCCTATGATAATCTCAGGAAAATATTAACAAACATGACCCTGCACATATTGCTCTCCCGTATATGCTGTTAAAGAGGAAGGACAGTTTGGTTTATTCTTGTCTAATATAAAGAGAAATAACTTATTCCTTATTTTGTTCAAATGGGAGATGCGCAGCTTTATTTTTATTTTTTTCCCCCAAAAGGTAGACTCACACTTCCATAAGTTTTTTTTTTTTTCATTAAAAAAAGTTTGTTACAATAAACCATGTTCAACCAAAAAACATATCTCTTTTTATTCATTTAAGGGTCATTGTAGCTGATGATTATAATAATAATAATGATAGTTTAATACCGTATACCACAAAACTGTGATATTTTCTGAGACGATTATCATACCGTGAAAATCTCATACCGTTACAACCCTAGCTGTGACCTTCCAGGATACAGCCAATCACCAGGGGTTGACCGTCTACATGGGACTATTTCTGTGACTTTCCTGGATTCAGCAAGACGAACCTAGTCGCCTGCCGGGTGTCACGCTGAGGATCGAGTCCTGCCTTCCAGTGTCAGATAATGAACTTTTCTTATTTACGCTACATTCAGTTTTCTCAACATTTTTAAGACACTGACTTTTGAATCGGACATTGAATCAATTCACTGAGTTTTATACGAGTGACCAGTATGGACAGTAAGATGTACAACATGTCTACACCAGTCTTGGGGAGCCCAGATAGCATACGAATGTGGGCCACTTTAGGCAGTTATGCGGCACTGGTGGTCTTCCTTCGGCCCAGACAAAATGGATGTGAGCCTGAAGTGACCCACCTGTACAATAGCAAATGTGGGCCAAAGATCCCAAATCATATATGGGCCTTTTAAGGCAAAGATGCGGCACTTATGGCAAAATGTAATCTGGAAGTGAACCTAATGTGGCCCATGTGGTAAATGATAAATTTGGCCCAAATGTCAGAGGACAAATGTGGGCCACGTTTGGCAAACATGTGGCGTAGTCGTTTAAGGGTATTCTGGGTCTAAACCCAAAGTGGCCCACATGTGTAGTTGCAAATGTGGTCCAGTTATTCTAAAACATATGTGGGCCAGTTTTGGATACGATTCGGCACAGTAAGATCTGGCTAATTTGTCTGTAAGGCTAAAGTGGCCCAGGGAAGACATGGCAAATGTGTCCCTGTAATCTTAACGCATATGTGGGCCACTTTTGGCAAATATTCGGCACGGTAAGCTCTGGCTAATGTGTCTGTGAGCCTAAAGTGGCCCAGAGAAGATATGGCAAATGTGTCCCAGTTATCTTAAAACACATGTGGGCCACTCTTGGCAAATATTCGGCATGGTAAGCTCTGGCTAATGTGGCTGTGAGCCTAAAGTGGCCCAGAGAAGATATGGCAAATATGGCCCAGTAATCTTAAAACATATGTGGGACACTTTTGGTAAATATTCGGCACAGTAAGTTCTGGCCCATGTCGCTGTGAGCCTAAAGGGGCCCAGATAAGATATGGCAAATATGGCCCAGTAATCTTAACACATATGTGGGCCACTTTTGGCAAATATTTGGCAAAGTAAGCTCTGGCTAATGTGGCTATGAGCCTAAAGTGGCCCAGAGAAGATATGGCAAATATGGCCAAGTAATCTTAACACATATGTGGGCCACTTTTTGCAAAATTTTGGCTCTGTAAGCTCTGGCTAATGTGGCTGTAAGCCTAAAGTGGGCCAGAGAAGATATGGCAAATGTATCCCATTTATCTAAAAACACATGTGGGCCACTTTTGGCAAATATTCGGCACGGTAAGCTCTGGCTAATGTGGCTGTGAGCCTAAAGTGGCCCAGAGAAGATATGGCAAATATGGCCCAGTAATCTTAACACATATGTGGGCCACTTTTGGCAAATATTCGGCAAAGTAAGCTCTGGCTAATGTGGCTGTGAGCCTAAAGTGGCCCAGAGAAGATATGGCAAATGTGTCCCAGTTATCTTAAAACACATGTGGGCCACTCTTGGCAAATATTCGGCATGGTAAGCTCTGGCTAATGTGGCTGTGAGCCTAAAGTGGCCCAGAGGAGATATGGCAAATGTGGCCCTGTTATCTTGAGGTAAGGTGGCTGAGGTAAGATATGGCAAATATGGAACTATAATCTTAAAACATAAAATATGTCACTTTTGGTAAAGATACAGTACAGTGATCATTTGAAAGGGGGTAATCATAGCCCTTTGACATGGCAGATATGGCTAGTAATATACATTTAGGCAAAACTTCCAATTAGTGAGCACTGTGATTAATTATGGTGTAAGCCTAACAGGCATCAATTGGTATGGGCCAAATATCATTAAATGTATGACAGCCACTTCTTGCAATGACTTTTGACATTAGCCAGATGTATGACATATGATTAGAAATATTTGAAATAGCAAATATGTCCTGAATGTGTATATATATATATATATATATATATATATATATATATATATTTATTTATTTATTACAGCATCAAGGTAATATGCATCCAATTGAATCAGCTTCACGGATCATGTTGCCAGCATTACCCGGTCAGATTCATCCTTTAAAACATGGGATCAGCAGATTCTGTAGCCATATTTATCAATCAGCTAAAAGCACACCTGACCCATTAACACAGATCTCTATTTCTTTTTCAATCCTTTTTTTCTATTCTATAAAACATTTAGATTTGTTTAGGCTTACTGAGACCAGTTTTATTGCACTTATGTATTGTTAACCTATTGTTCGAATACTGTTTACCTCATTTGTAATTCACATTTGATAAAAGTGTGTGCAAAATGTAAACCCTTTTGGTACAGGCTAATTATCCATATTAATAAGGTTGTATTAGATTAGATTAGATTCAACTTTATTGTCATTACACATGTGAAAGTAACAAAATGCAGTTTGGTCTAACCAGAAGTGCAATAGCAGCAAGTGCAGGATATACAGCGGTTGCATAGTGCAGAATTAATAGAACATAGTGTTATGGAAGTAATTTGCAGATGGGTTTGTGCTGTGAACATAATATACAGAATTACTATAAACAGAAACGTACAGATGGATATATACAATGATAAGTTATGATAAAGTGAGCAGTAGTGCAATGGATATAGAATAGTGCAAATAAATTCTTGACAGAAGGTGTCCAAGTAACAAGTGCAATGGCAAGATATGGCAATATTTAGTACCAGAGTGCAAAAATGCATTGTAAACAGCTCGTACTGTAATGAATGCTGTGCAAATGAACAGTCTGGTAGTGAAAGTGTGCATGTTATGTGTAGACAGTCCAGTACAGCACTGAAGCAATCGTGCAAAAACACAAACTTAGCCAGGTATAGTGATCAGAGAGGGGCAATAAAGAGGCAGCTTCTGGGAAAAAAGCTATTTGCTTGTAGTGGTTTGAAAGCACCTGAAACGCTTTCCGGAGGGTAGGACAGAAAACAGTTTTGGGCAGGATGAGAGGAGTCCTGGATGTGAACTTGTGGTTGTTTCATATGTGTTACATTCAGGCTGTATGTGACATATTTGAGGACTACCCTGCCCTGTGTTTAATTTTAGTTAGGATTCATAATTTGTTTGTAATTTTCAAGCATAGTGAGAAAAACAGGAAATGGTGATGCAGAAAATTTCCAGGTTAGATTGAAATTCAAGCTGAATAGGCACATGGAACACGCTGTGTCATTTGGGTGCTCTGTATTTTGAAGTGCAGGCCCTTCACATACTTTGTTTTAGTATTCATATCTCATTATTTGTAAAATGCAAGACTAATTATTGTTCTGGGGGTCACACCAGCAATAGCACAGTCTATATTTCAGACATGATTTTTTTCAGACATTCCCATTTTGTCTTATATTTGGCTAAATAATGTCATAAAATGTTGATGAACTTGTGATTGATTGATTCAGTTCACAGTTGTGGTGCTGCACATAAACATTCATTAGGGGAAACAATTATAACTTTATATTATTGATTCAAAAAAAATTATAGGCTATATATATATATATATATATATATATATATATATATATATATATATATATATATATGTATATATATATATATATATATATATATAGAGAGAGAGAGAGAGAGAGAGAGAGAGAGAGAGATTATACTGCATTACAAGTGACAGTTTTGTAAAAGCTAATGCTTTAGCTTCGTTAGACAATATAGCAGGGGTTCCCAACCTTTTTTACTTCAGGGCCCCCCTCCTTCTCCGGCCAATTTTGCAATGCCCCCCTATGCCTGACATGTCCTCTTATACTGTACTTCCGCAGTAAAGAAAAAAAGTATTTATTTTTAAACCTTTTTTATTAACCAAAACATTTGTTTTGCCTTATTATTCTACTGCATGTTATAAAAAAACCCTCAAAATTCAAACAAACTTTAAATTAAAACTTAAAATATACCTTATAATCTTTAAAGAAAACCTCTGCTCAATTTTAACTTTTAAAATTATTTTACTTCAGACATTCTTTACAACTTCAGAGTACTTTTTCTTAAATAAGTGAACCTGCCTCATCAATAGGGAGATGCCAAAAGATCACTAAACCTCTCCCTTTGAACTTAACTGACTACACAAATTCAAACTACAGCAAATACATTCTAAATCTGTTGAAAACATCGATGTGAAGGTTCGACAAAGACAGGATCAGTGAACTCTGTCAGTGCGCACCTGATGCTCATAAACACCGAGCCTCACTCCTCTTCTATCGGTGAACAACATCCATTATAAAACACTCACATTAATTTGGACAACCAGGCAAATGTTTGAAATTTCACGCAAAAATACGATAGGGATCAGAGCCCCAAGAGCGCGCATAGTTTGTGAATAGCGGACTTATGCGTGTCTCATGTGCGACTCTGATATACACGAGTGTTATACATTAGGCACGCGCAAGTTTGTTATTATGACACTAATCGTTTTTACCTTTACGTTAGCACGACGATTTGCTTCATGCATGCGGCCGAGAGATATAACGGTGCGTTCACACTGGCACGTAGCGAGCGGGGCGAAGCGAGCGTTTTCAATTCATTCATGTGGAAGTTGAGCGTAAACGGTCGCGTGGTGCATTTTGGGATTGGAAGCGTTGCGGAGAAAGCGTTGAGAGCGGCTGAGAGCGTCAAAAGGTTGGGCATTCCTCAACTTTATGCAAATTTCGAGCGCAAAACGCCGGCGACAACCAAACGCTGTGAAGAGTAGGCAAGGCAAGATTATGACGCGTGTTTCTGAAACTTGTGGATTACTGAGCTGAAATCACATATTATTGAAAAAGTCAAGCAAAAGTAAATGTACTTTGCATGTTTTCATTATATGCTACAGTTTAGTTTTCGAACCGCCGTTGAAAGAAGACAATGGAACATAAATAGGGTGTGAACATTGTTTTTCAGAGGCGTGCTCTGCCCTAAATTAGACACTCCCCAAAGCAGTGGCGTTGTAGCGTTGCTAGCGGCACTGAGCGTGGATTTGACGCTGTAGTGTGAACGCACCGTAACACTAGTTTGCGTCCAGCGTTTGGAAGTTTTGAGGCTTGCTGCGCCGAGTCTGAAGCAATCAATCACAGAACACGAGAGATACTGTGCTTTTATTATTCTAATTTATTTAGCACATTAATAATGAAATTAAACAATTATAGGATAATATTTAAATTAATTTTAAGATATCTCGCGGCCACTGAGGATCACTGAGGCCCCTAGTGGTTCGCGACCCCCCCGGTTGGGAACCGCTGCAATATAGTGTATATTTGTATAAATATGGCCAATATCAGTAGGCCTAGTTCATTTCTCTTGCTGCTGTTGCCTGCGTTCAGGCGGGAGTTACCAGTTCTAGCCCTTTAAATTTGAATTTTGGCGGTTTGAGCAAAGCGAAGAGTCTCACTTTCGCTCTGTGAACGGACTGATGGTGTTGGCGGAAAGCTGTGCAAAGGTAAGCTTTTGAAAAACTTGTATGTCTGTCTAAATAATATTATTATTGTTGTTATTCAGCTAAGTGTAGCTAGTATGCACTTTAGTTTATATGTTGTTTGAGGAGAAATATTTAACAGTTCAGCAACAAAGCTCTGGCAGGTAAAATGTTTAAGTAAAATGTTTTTGCTAATAGATTAGCTGAATGGAGCTTGCTAGCTATATGCCATTTGCTAACTATCAATAACACTAACTTTTAATCTACCCACTTCTGATATACGTTCATATTACCTTGCCCTAACGTTACCTGCTAGCACAACCTTTTATGGGGCTGTGAAAAACTTTCGCAGTAAATAAATTAGTCAGACCTTGCAAAAACAAGAGAACATGCATGTTTTATTGACTCAACATTTTATTTTTCATTTATTTAAAGGTCTATAAGATCACAATGACACTGCTGGGCCCAGTCAAGAAGAACACTAAAAATGTTTACATAGTGTCTGTTGCCATGTTTTGTAATGTGAATAGTAAAAGGATTAGTTCACTTTCATAACAACAATTTACAGATAATGTACTCACCCACTTGTAATCAAAGAAGTTCATGTCGTAAAGTCGTAAAGAAATTGTGTTTTTTTTTTTTTTTTTTTGAGGAAAACATTTCAGGATTTCTGTCTTTATAATGGATATGGATGGCGCCCCGAAGTTTGAACTTCCAAAATGCAGTTTAAATGCACTTTTAATCCAGCTTCAAAAAGCTCTAAACAATCCCAGCCAAGGAGGAAGGGTCTTATCTAGCGAAACGATCGGTTATTTTCTAAACAATTGACAATGTATATACTTTTTAACCTCAAATGCTCATCCTGTCTCATCTCTGCACAGCGCATATGTAGTCAATATACTCTGGGTCAATGCAGTTAGGGTATGTCGAAAAACTCCCATCTTGTTTATGTCTTCAACGTCAAAATTGTCCTAAAATGCAGTTTTTACCTTTTTTTGTAAAGGAAACTGACGTGAACTGATAACACCACGTCTATATTTAGTAATGCTATTTTATTTAACCCAGTCAATAAAGTATAAGTACCTAGTAGTAAAGACAAAACCAAAGTTTTCTTTTAGCCAAACCCATTTCAAACAAGGTTATCTTATTATATTATTGTTACCTTATAGGCTGAAAAATGCATCCATTGCAGAAGATGATCTAATTTGAATTTACAAAATGTATTTTACCTACCAAACATGTTAGAAGTACACACACATAAATTGAAATAAAATAAATAAAAACAATAAATAAAATAGCATCACATGACAATGCCAGAAAAAAAAAAATACATTTAACACAGAGAAACAAGGTGTTTGAATGCTCAAGCTACAATTTACTAAAAATTTGTGATGTGACGTTTCACACAGAAGCTTCGAATAATAATATTAGACAACTTAACAATATTCTTAATTTACTTGTTCATCTATGCATACACGAATCATGCTTGTAGTTTATTTACAGATTAATTAATTTATACCTTGAGTAAGTAAAATATTTCTTATGGTTTTCGTAGCACAAATTTATTTATTTTATGAAATTGTCCAAAAATCGCTTGGACATCTGGGATGCAAAAGAAACTTTTTCCACCTTTGACCACAAGATGTCATTAGTGTACAACGTGTTGAAAAGCTTCGAGTTATTAACCTTTTTACAATACAGTTGAGGGGAAAGCCTCGATGCTTTGAAAAGCTTCTTTTTCCCATCACTACTAAAAAGTAGAAAAAAATGTGTGTTCTTTCTTCTTTTTCCCCCCAAAGATGAATCCTATCTGGCCGGACATTGGTCCCTTTCTCTGTGTCAGACAAACTTTGTAGGCGTCTTCTAGATAATGCAGCGAATGGGGCTTGAGGGAGTAACGTCGCCTGCTAGAAGGCTAGAAGAGATAGAGCTCTGGCTACTGGGCATGCGCACATCAATCTAACGTTATAACGTTTCGTTTCGTTTTCGTCAACGAAAATAAAGAGACATTTTAGCATAGTTTTTATTTTGTAAACAATATTGTCTCATTTTTATTCGTCAACAATATTTCATTATACATTTTTTATTGTCATCGTCACATGACCATCATTTTTGTTTCATCTCATCTCGTTTTCGTCACGTGATAAAGGTTCGTTGACGACGATATTTAGTCATAATTTTCGTTGACGAAAGCAACACTACCTCAAAAAACAATTTCCTTACGACTGAGGAAAGAAAGACATGAACATCTTGGATGACAAGGGGGTGAGTATATTATATGATGTTTTATTAACAAGGTTCGGGAGGAGCACGATCAGATAATCAACCTGGCCAGGTGAAGCTCATCAGCCAATCACCTTAACAAGCTTAATTCGTACATAAATACAGCCAGCTCACCTCCGTTCCACGACGATTTTCTAGCATCACTCGTCTGCTACTATGTCTGACATAGGATCATCCTCTTCCGACCGCGAGCTCTTCGCTCCAACCCAGGACACTGGCGCGAAGACCCCTTCGCAAACCTCCGGCTCCAAGGCTCTCGTCTCGCAAACATCCGGAGCAAAAGCGCCTCCTTCTCGGCCGAGAGACGCAACTGCGCCCCGGGCCTCAACGCGAGGAGGACGCCGGCCTACAAGATCTTCAGCCCAAACACCGACTCACCGAAGGCTTCGTTCACCTCCACCAACCAGACAATCGGCACCTCCCTCCGCTTCTTCTTATGCCTCCGCTCCACCGTCCATTCCTCCCATTGAGAAATGGACCGTGGCAGGTTTGAGACAGGCTCTGATTAATTCAGACGTCCGGTTTTCACGACGCATGAGCAAAGCCGAGCTCTACAGTCTCTACGTCTCACTGGAAAACACTAACTCTCCTTTAAAGAAAACTAAAGCATGAAAAAATAATTCATCTCATGTTTCTGGCTCTTAGTTTAGTTTAGTTTAGTTTAGTTTATTGGTTTAGCACAAGTTTAGTACACGTACAGATCTGTGCAAGGAGGGAACGAAGCCACTCTAGGCTTGTACAGAGTTCCACTTGTACAGAGGCTCTTCTTCCTCATCCAGGTCCAGCTCCAGCCCCACGCGAGCGAAGAGGACCAATAGGCCATCAGCAAGTCGGGGGCGTGCCCCAGACTCCGCCCTTCCAGATCCCGTTCCTCCTCTCTCATTGGCTCAACCAGCCGCTGCATCTCTGTCAGGCACTGCACCACCCGCGACATCTCACACCAACATCCCCTTTCACACTTTTTCTAACCCCTCCGCTTTTCCTTACCCAGCTCAGGCGGCAGATGCTAGCGTGAGGATGCCTCCGCTAGGCGCGCAAGCCCAGCTGGCCTCGCATCTCCCTTCTACCTCCGCTCCCCTCTTTTCTCAATGGCCATCAGCTCCCAGCATAAACGCCGGTTCGTGGCCATCCCAGCCAGCGATGCCAGCTACTTGGCCTCCTTTCCCTTCGCCTTCTTACTCCTTTCCTCAACCTACAGGGGCTAATGCAAGCGTGAGGCTGCCTCCGCCGTCAGTCACAGCCCCTATTCTTCACCCTTTCAGTTCTGCTCTTCACACAAAAAACCAGTTCACCTTAATATCCGCTACTCAGCTCCCCGCCCCTCCGAATGCAGTTGCCTCAGAACCACCCCCTGTGACCCACAACATCAGGACTCTGGAATCAGAAAATTTTAGCAGGTGCAGACATGGATCTTTCTTCTCTACTCTCTCTCCTTCCCGAAGCTAACAGGCAAATAGATTGCGGAAATTTGTCCGTCACTCTAAAAAACCCTGCACCAAACTCATCTCGCGTCCTCTCATTCACCGAATTCACAATCGCTTTCGGCCGCTACACAGACGTGATTTGTTCAGTTTTTCCCCATAGACAGCGCGAACTCAATGACTATTTGGCCATAGTCGCAGAACTCGCGCTGTCTTACGGAGGGGGTCACTTCTACACCTACCACAAATTATTCTCGGCAAAATGTGCGGTTCGCGTGGCTCAATGGAACCAGTGCCCCTATTGGGGCGCGCTGGACCCGGACCTCCACAACCGAGTATTTTTAGGATGCAGAAACATCACATGCGCTCTATGCAGGTCGCTCACTCATCCCACTACTTCGTGCCCTCAAGTTAATCCTGCCATCCCCGCCTGCCCAGACACGGCCCATCCTAAATCCACCAGTTACGTCCCACGCTCCGCTACAAACGCAGATCAAGGAAGTTCAAGACCTCCCTTTTCGGTCGCTGGACAGGTTTGTCATAATTTTAACGGAGGCAAATGCAGTAGACAACGGTGCAAGTATCTGCATGCATGTAATTATTGCGGCGGAGCTCATGCTCGGTTGGTATGCCCAGTCTACAAGGCTGTCAATAAAAAAATAAAAAAACTACTTATCGACTCCTGTCAATGTTTCTCGGCTATCCACAGAATTGTCTCATCACCCTGACACTAACTTCAAAAATTTTCTTCTTTCAGGTCTCGCAGAAGGTTTTAATCCGGGTGTCTCATGCGCTCTCTCCAGGAACATTATTTGCAATAATCTCCAATCTGCACATTCAGAACCAGACGTGGTCACTAACCTGATCAAAAAAGAAATTGATTCCGGTTTTATGATCGGCCCCTTCGACGCCCCCCCCCCTTCGAAATTTTTCGTATCAGCCCCATCGGAGTAGCCACGAGAAAATTTCGGGGAAGAAACGCTTGATCTTCGATTTATCAGCTCCTTGTAATTCTCTTTTCTCCAGTATCAACAGCCTCATTCCACTCGAAGAATACTCGCTGCACTACCATGACATAGAGCAAGCGATCACAATGATAAAAAACGTGGGTCGCGGTGCATGGCTGGCCAAAGTAGACATTACCTCTGCATTTAAGGTGATGCCTATCCACCCAGACTTTTGGCATCTATTCGGTATTCGCTGGCAAGGAAAATTCTATTTCTCCGTACGCCTAACTTTCGGTTGCAAGAGCAGCCCCAAAATTTTCGATACATTATCAGAAGCCATTTGCTGGATTCTCTCCAATAATTACTCTATTCACCACGTCATTCACCTGCTCGATGATTTCCTAATCATCTCACCTCCCGACGCTACCCCAGCCTCAGATATCTCGACAGTTCTGAAGGTTTTCGCCGAGCTGGGAATCCCCATAGCTCGAGAGAAAACTTCAGGGCCAACTCTATCTATTGAATTTCTGGGCATCAATTTAGATTCCGTCAAATTTCAAGCCTCCCTGCCAAAAGAAAAAATCGACAGAATAATTCTTATTGCTTCCACCGCACTAGAAAGTCGAAACTGTTCTAAACGCGAGCTACTATCACTTCTCGGCCACCTCAATTTCGCCATGCGCATCATTCCGCAAGGCCGCCCCTTCATCTCACATCTTCTCACTCTCGCATCTTCGGTACAGGCTCTAGAAGATCAAATTGCCTTCACTCACGCATGTCGTAATGAACTCAGTTTGTGGATATCCTTCCTCAAGCAATGGAACGGCTTGTCTTTCTTTTACAACGATTTCGTGTCTTCCCCCAACGACATTCAATTGTTTACCAATGCGGCGCCCTCTGTCGGCTTCGGGGGGTTTTATCAAGGTCGCTGGTTCGCATCTCCCTGGCCCCCTCAGCTGCTAGATGCCCCTCAGTCCTCCGCACTGTTCGAACTCTATCCGTTAGTAGTCGCCGCTTTTCTGTGGGGGAAAGATTGGTCGGCAAGCAACATACTAGTTCACTGCGATAACGAAGCAGTAGTCCACTGTATAAACAAAAGCCGTTCTCATTCCCCCGCCCTAATGCCACTCCTAAGGTGCCTTATTTGGATTTCAGCGTGCGACCAATTTATCATTTCCGCAAAACACATTCCCGGAAAAAAAAAATCTAATTGCTGACTCTCTCTCTCGTTTCATGTTTCAGAGATTCAGAGCGCTGGCTCTGGAAGCGGATTCCTCTCCCACCCCGGTTCCTCCCTATTCACAACTCATCTTCCCATAAATCATCCGTTAAATCCCCTTCTCATCGCATCGCTCGATTCAATACTCCAAGCAGTCTCACCCAGAACTCTCCAATCATACCTATCTGCTTGGAGATGCTTTAAAGCCTTTCACCTTACATACAACCTCTTTTTTCCTGATTTCTCCCTCATCTCAATCACATCGTTAGTCTCCCACCTCAACATTTGCAAGAAACTTCAAGCCAGGTCCATTAAAGGTTATTTAAGCGGAATCCAATTTTTTCACAAATTAATTTACGGCGCCCCCTCCCCTGCAATAAACAATCCTCAAACCTCTCTCTTGATAAAAGGTATTCAGCGGTCTCACCCTCCAAGCCCGAATGCCAGACAGCCGATTACCCTGGACATCCTCACAAAATGCATCCATACACTCCGCACAGGCTTCCACTCACTGCAGACTGCTCGTACACTCGATGCAATTTTCATTTTAGCTTTTTTCGGTTTTCTGAGATGCTCAGAATTTACCATCACTTCCAAATTCAATCCCAAACTCCATCCGACCATCTCCGACCTCTCCGTCCTCGACAGCGAAACCATCTCTTTTTTTCATCAAACAAAGTAAAACGGATCAGGAAAAAAGAGGTCACCACGTATATATTTTTAACCTCCCGTCACCTATCCAAACGTATCAGACCCTCCTCACGTACCTTCAATTCAGAAGTTCTCAGTGCACCTCTCCCCTCGACCCTCTCTTCATCGATGACCATCACCTTCCCGTCACACATTTCTGGTTCCAAAAACATCTAAGACTCACCCTAGTCCAAGCAGGCATACCCCCAGAAAGATTTTCCAGCCACTCTTTCCGAATCGGGGCAGCTACCACAGCAGCTCAAAAAGGACTATCACACCAACACATTCAAGCCCTCTGCCGATGGACCTCGGACGCCTTCAAGACCTACATAAGGACCAATAATTCTCACCTAAAAACAGCCCACCTCACTCTCATTAGTTAAACAGCACATGACGCTACCACAGCAGTTCTCGCTCATTCCACCCCACCGCCCCTATCTTCCGCTTTCTCAAAAAAACAGCGCCCCGGTCATTCTAAACTGCCGCTGCAGTGCTTGACAACTCGGTACTGCCGCCGCAGTGCTTGACAACTCGATACTGCCGCAGCAGTGCTCGACAACTCGATATTTCCGCTGCAGCGCTCAACAACTCGATACTGCCGCCGCAGTGCTTGACAACTCGACACTGCCGCCGCAGTGCTTGACAACTCGATACTGCCGGCGCAGTGCTTGACAACTCGATACTGCCGCAGCAGTACTTGACAACTCGATATTTTCGCTGCAGCGCTCAACAACTCGATACTGCCGCCGCAGTGCTTGACAACTCGATACTGCCGCAGCAGTGCTTGACAACTCGATATTTTCGCTGCAGCGCTCAACAACTCGATACTGCCGCCGCAGTGCTTGACAACTCGACACTGCCGCCGCAGCGCTCGACAACTCTATACTGCCGCCGCAGTGCTTGACAACTCTATACTGCTGCTGCAGCGCTCGACAACTCTATACTGCCTAATGACTCAATCAGCCCAGATCGGGCTCTCCCTTCCGGCACAGCAGAGCCGCGGCTCCCTTCGGTCGCAGTGAGAGCCCTCCATCTAAGCTCAAACACCTTTGCAGCACCAGGGCTCAGCAGAGCCGCGGCTCCCTTCGGTTGCAGCGAGAGACCCTCCCTGGCCTTCTTTTACGCTCCTCCTAGCACTCCCCACTTTCATCAGCATGCATTTTTGGGGGTCACCACAAATTCCTTCCGGCTGCTGTCTCATTCCATTTTGCTTCTTTTGGGGAGTTCTCCGGGTTCGGGCTCCATCCCGAGCTCGGAGCCCTCCCCTCGGACAGCACGCCAAAAAATGCTTACTATTTTGCCTTATCACATTATATGAGAGTGTGAACTCGTGAAATGATGTTTTATTAACAAGGTTCGGGAGTAGCACAATCAGATAATCAACCTGGCCAGGTGAAGCTCATCAGCCAATCACCTTAACAAGCTTAATTCGTACATAAATACAGCCAGCTCACCTCCGTTCCACAACGGTTTTCTAGCATCCCACCCCCACCCCAACACCTCACTCTCCATTTAAGTCATCCCATTTCGGGATGGGGGGGAGTTCTCCGGGTTCGGGCTCCATCCCGAGCTCGGAGCCCTCCCCTCGGACAGCACGCCAAAAAATGCTTACTATTTTGCCTTATCACATTATATGAGAGTGTGAACTCGTGAACTGTACATTGTTGTTATGAAAGTGAACTAATTCTTTAAGAGTTTATTTTATCTTATAAAAACATATTGTTCTATGTTATTGTGTAAAGTGTTTCTAATTAAGCTATTTTGTGACTGTATATTTTTTTTGTTTTGTTTTTGAATATTTTGCAAAAATGTAAACAGATCATTGATAATAATACTAAATGATGCAATAATTTTAGGAATGTTTTCTGTTGTATTCAAAACTGATTCACTTTTTTCACTTTTTTTACAGTGTTTTTTGTAAAGCTGTGTTGTGTTCATGATTTAATTATTTCAGGAATGTTTTCTTCCTACCTTTTTTAAACATAAGGATTTTTTTCATTTCTCTTTACTAAATGTTAAAATATTGTTGATAAATGACTGATTTTTCATAAAGTGTTTCTTACAAAGCTATTTTGTGTTTGTTTTAATAAGTTATTGTTATTTTGTTGATACATGATTTACTTGCCATTGTCATTGAGTAAAATATATTATGTGGTCTATTTAGGGTAAAGTTATAGTTTTTTTTATATTAAATCTTATCTGACCTGTATATATGAAATGACCTGCTTGTGAACCACATCTAGCAAATACAGTACACTGCCATAATGCCACAATTTCATTCAGCAAGTGGGCCGTTTAAACAATATGGATGTGAGGAAGTCCAGGGTAAGAATAACAATCAACAGTGGTTCACAATAGGGTAATTTCTGGCATATCTGTAATTTCATGGTTATCATTCCATGTGGTATGTGAGCTGGATGTAAGTGTCAGGTTTGGCTGAATCTGGGCCAGAATAAAAGCAAACTGTGGCCCAGAATAGGGTCAGTTCTGGTTCATTTGATTGAGTTCTGGCTGATATGTGGTATTGATATGGCTTTTATGTGGCTCAGATTTGGCAAACAGGAGTGGACCGCCCAAGTGCCATCATTCCATGCGGTATGTGGGCCGGATGTAAGCGTCTGGTGTGGGCCGGATCTGGGCTAGAATAAAAGCAAACTGGCCCAAAATAGGGTCAGTTCTGGTTCATTTGGTTGAATTCTGGCTGATATGTGGTATTGCTATGGCTTTTATGTGGCTCAGATTTGGCAAACAATAGCAGATCGCCTAAGTGCCATCATTCCATGCGGTATGTGGGCCGGATGTAAGTGTCTAGTGTGAGCCGGATCTGGGCCAGAATAAAAGCAAACTGTGGCCCAAAATAGGGTCAGTTCTGGTTCATTTGGTTGAATTCTGGCTGATATGTGGTATTGCTATGGCTTTTATGTGGCTCAGATTTGGCAAACAAGAGCAGACCGCCTAAGTGCCATCATTCCATGCGGTATGTGGGCCGTATGTAAGTGTCTAGTGTGAGCCAGATCTGGGCCAGAATAAAAGCAAACTATGGCCCAAAATAGGGTCAGTTCTGGTTCATTTGGTTGAATTCTGGCTGATATGTGGTATTGCTATATGGCTTTTTTGTGGCTCAGATCTGGCAAACAGGAGTGGACCGTCTAAGTGCCATAATTCCATGCGGGATGTGGGCCGGATGTAAGCGTCTGGTGTGAGCTGGATCTGGGCCAGAATAAAAGCAAACTGTGGCCCAGAATAGGGTCAGTTCTGGTTCATTTGGTTGAATTCTGGCTAATATGTGGTATTGCTATGGCTTTTTTGTGGCTCAGATCTGGCAAACAGGAGTGGAGCGCCCAAGTGCCATCATTCCATGCGGTATGTGGGCCGGATGTAAGCGTCTGGTGTGGGCCGGATTTGAGCCACATGAATTTTGCTATCTTGGAGGGGTAGAGGATTAATTGGTACGGATGCTGTTGTGAGACATAAAGAAAACGATCAATCTTGTAATGTTAATCTGCGTTATTTACAAGAGGGGGATAACATTAATTCTGGTGCTGCTTTTACACCTACTCCTATCATTGATGATTCTCGGCTGCAGATAACAGAGCTCATTGAAGAGCTGGGTAGCCAAATTTGTGATAGCATTCTGGACAGGCTTCTAGCTGATCATAGTCCTTCACTGGGGCATCAGGCTAATCCTTCAACAGTTAAATGTGAGCTTGCTAGCACTACTCTTGACTTATCCAAGTTGAACCTGAATGTACAATCTGACAATAGAGAACCCCCCATTTTCTGTGGTATCATTTAGATCGCAAGTGCAGTATGGAGTACCTCAAGGCTCAGTGCTAGGGCCATTACTTTTTACGCTTTACATGTTACCCTTGGGAGATATCATCAGGAAACATGGTGTTAGCTTTCATTGTTACGCTGATGATACTCAGCTCTATATTTCTTCGCAGCCCGGCAAAACATATCCATTCGAAAAACTAACAGAATGCATAGCTGATATTAAAAACTGGATGGCGAATAACTTCTTACACTGTAAAAACTGTTACTTAGATTCAACTCAAAAAAATTAAGGCAACATTTTCCAACTACTTTTTGTAAGTTTAGTGAACTTCTTGTTATTTTGATTTGGTAAAAATCAGTATTATTTATTTTACTGTATGCTAAAAAATTAAGTAGCGTCTACAATATAAAGCAAAACATTTGAGTTTAACCTTTATGACAAAGAGCAACATATTGACCAAATCATACTTAGTTAAAATAAGTAACATTTAAAATAAAAAAATAAACTTTTTTATTTTAATTAATTAATTTACTCTATTACTCTTAATTTAGACAAATTATTTATTTAATCCACTTGAAATAATTAGTTAGTATTGTCATAACTTTAATAAGGAAAGAGAGGTATTCGTTTCCATGGTTTATTAACAGCTGCCATGTACAAACAATTGGGTGCACTAAGTTTCTGTAATCAATTTTAATGTTAATGTTGTAGACATTTTAACATTAAAAATTACATAAACAAAAATTACATAAACGGGAGGAAGGCTTTGGGCGCAGTGTGTCAAATCCCACAAAAAGTCTTTGGAACACCTCAAATGTTTTGCAGAGTTGTGGTGGAAACTGCAGGTTCGGAGCAAATGTCATTCCCGGAAGCAGGCACCATGCCCTGGCCAAATTTCCAAGATCAGTAAGCACTGGGTTTCCCTCTATGATGATGCCCACTGCATCTGGTTCACGGCAGACATATATCTGCACATGTTCAAATCCTCATGGACGCTGCTCTCCGTTTGTCTCTGTATGAGAATAAACAGAACAATAAGTTGCAACAGAGAACAATCTTCAAAAGGCGTGGTTAAGTAAAAGCTCTGAAAATGCCACTCTTACAGTTTATCATCAGATGATTATGACTCCTGCATTAATGTAAAACAAGGATTTTACTTTTGTGAAAATGCAGTAAAAAAAAAAAAGAAAAAAAAGAAAAAAAACAACTTATTTTTTAAATCAAGTCCACAAGCAACTGAAAGACAAAAAGGGGACCCTGGTTCCTACACATACATTTGGGTGTTTGTAGGTGTGTTTTTGAACTTTTGACAGAGCCAGACTAGCCATTGCCACCCAATTACAATATTTGTTCTAAGACAAGCTAACCAATCCCCAACTCCAGCTCCATACTAAGACAGACATAAGATTGATATCTGAGGAATAAGTGCTTTTCCCAAAAGAGTCAAACTATGCTTTTTAAACAATACTTACATAGTAGTCAGAGATGATTCTTGCCCACTGTTTCCCATGTATTGAATGAGGCATCTCAGAGTCCCGTCTCTCTTCTTCACGAGGTACTTGGATCCTATAGTTGGTAGTGAATAAAGGAAAAATGAATATTGCAGGCAATATAACTACAAACATACAATGTCATTATCAGTGTGGTTCTGTAATCTGTACTATACAGAACCACACTGTATTCTTTACTATACATCAGTGGTTCTCAATCCTGGTCCTAGGGGACCCCTGCTCTGCACATTATGCACATCTCCCTTATTTAACACACCTGACTGAGATCATCACCTCGTCAGTTCAGTTCATGGATCTCTCTCCTTATGAGCTGATGATCTCAATCAGGTTTGTTAAATAAGGGAGACATGCAAAATATGCAGAGCAGGGGGGCCCCCAGGACCAGGATTGAGAACCAGTGCTATACTATACTGTAGTATACTATACAATCTATATGTATACAAGGCAAGGCATGGCTGTATCCAAAGGTCCCATGATGCAGTCTATAATGTTTTAGATTATCAGTCTTTCCTGGTACAACAGCGCTGTATAATTTACTAGGCTATCCCATCTGTCATTAAAAATAGAAAGGGATGCAAATTTAGTTTTTTTTTTTTTCTTTCTTTTTTCCAACTCACAATAACTGACTTTTGGGTACCTTAATTCCTCTAAATGGACAAACCTATGAAACATTTACCTCAATTCCACCTTCTAAAGAGCTTACCTACTCCATGAACTGCTCCTTCCAGTAGATCTGATGGTCTCCTAGAAAAGCAACACAAATGAAACAAGAGTTTAGGGAAATATAAGGATCAAGTTATTGCAATGCAAAATAAATATTTAATCTTTTTAGTTGAACAAATGGTTTAAGACAATATAAAATATTTCAAACAAATATATAAAAAGATTAAGTTTAAGAATTTGTATGATACATTGCAGAAAGAGGCGCCAAAAAATGTCCCCATCTTTTTCAATCATGCAGGGAACAACTGTGACTACAAACCTAGCAGCTAACGTAACTTTTAACTGACACAACAAGGATGAGAGAGACCATGTTACTGTTTTGCTAGCTAATTCGTAAAGAGGCAGAACATTTAAGACAAATGATTTGAGACATAATACCGATGCTAACATTATTAGACTCCATAAATAAACAAAATGACGATGTTTTTTTTTAAGTAACCAAACTAAGTAGAAACATAATTTGGCAATACATCTCACATATACCTATACTATGTTAACGTTAGCGATTGTTGTTTTAAGATTAATGTTAATTTCAAGACCTTCGGTAAACCCGCATGGCGCCTGCAAAACTGACAAATACCGTTACTATCTGCAACCTGGCGACGTGTTACATGTTATAGTGCAATAAATGCGTGCTCATTCGACTAAAACCTAACTTTATGCAATGTAAATAGTTACTTACATGTGTTGCACGTTGTAAAAAGCTCTCAAAAACTTCACAGAAATCCGAAACTGGTCCGGTTCAACGAGCAACGATGTTGGTGTTCTGCATGTGGGCGGGTCGTGACGTTATACTTTGGATATAAACACTTAAATAGAGTTTTGTAGAAGCATTTTATTGTGAAGGTCAGTAAAAAACAATTTTTTGATAGGGAATAATAAGTTACAAAAACAATCACACTTTTTACTTATGTAAAACTTAAATGAATTCAAAAAGAAAAGGGAATCAATTTATTGGAAGAAATATACTTTTTAAAATAAATTCCTATGGACAACACCCTTGAATGCTTTTTACAGTGACTGTTAAATTCTGAAAAAACAGAGGTGTTAATTATTGGACCTAAAACCTCCACAAGTAATGACCTAAAACACAGTCTAATACTAGATGGCTGCTCTGTAAATTCGTCGTCATCAGTTAGGAACCTAGGCGTCCTATTCGATAGCAATCTCTCCTTTGAAAGCCACATTTCTAGCATCTGCAAAACCGCATTTTTCCATCTTAAAAATATATCGAAATTACGACCTATGCTATCAATGTCAAATGCTGAAACATTAATTCATGCGTTCATGACCTCAAGGATAGATTATTGTAATGCTTTATTGGGTGGTTGTTCTGCACGCTTAATAAACAAACTCCAGCTGGTCCAAAATGCAGCAGCTAGAGTTCTTACTAGAACCAGAAAGTATGACCATATTAGCCCGGTTCTGTCAGCACTGCATTGGCTCCCTATAAAACATTGTATAGATTTTAAAATCTTGCTAATTACTTATAAAGCCCTCAATGGTTTAGCTCCTCAGTACTTGAACGAGCTCCTATCGTATTATAGTCCTTCACGTCCGCTGCGTTCTCAAAATTCTGGCAATTTAATAATACCTAGAATATCAAAATCAACTGCCGGCGGCAGATCATTTTCTTATCTAGCGCCTAAACTCTGGAACAATCTACCTAACACTGTTCGGGAGGCAGACACACTCTGTCAGTTTAAATCTAGATTAAAGACACATCTCTTTAACCTGGCTTACACATAAAATCATTAACACATTTCTATAATTCAAATCCGTTAAAGGATTGTTAGGCTGCATTAATTAGGTCAACCGGAACCGAAAACACCTTCCATAACACCTGATGCACTCGTTGCATCGTAAAAAGAATGGCATCTACGCTAATATTAGTCTGTTTCATTCTTATTCCGAGGTCACCGTAGCCACCAGTCCCGGATCCAGTCCGTACCCAGCTTAGATCATGGATCACCACCTGGAGATGACTTCAATAGCCGTGGATGTCAACCAGATGAGCTCCAAGGCGGATCATCAATAAAGACCTCGCCAACCTTGACGGCCATCGGCGCTACACCACAGGATCCTGATGAGTTCTCTACAATCAGACATTGGTACAAACTGTTGTTTGGTCTGGCCAGAGGAGAACTGGTCCCCCGACTGAGCCTGGTTTCTCCCAAGGTTTTTTTCTCCATCTCTGTCACCTGTGGAGTTTTGGTTCCTTGCCGCTGTCGCCTCTGGCTTGCTTAGTTGGGGACGCTTTCCAGCGATATCGTATACTATTTGAACTGAACTGACGATGATATCACTGAATTCATTGATGAACTGCCTTTAACTGAAAATTGATTGTTACAATAATGCGTTACTTACACACTATTGTGCTGTTTAAATACTGTGCAGTTGCTTTGACACAATCTGTATTGTAAAAGGCGCTATATAAATAAAGGTGACTTGACTTGACTTGACTTGGTGATGGTACAGATAAACACTCCATTCATGAATGGATAGAGGTTTACTTACAGAAGTGTGACTGTCTAAAAGCAGAGCATTCCAGTGAGGTTCAATCACCTTTTGGGTAGAGCTAAAAACATTGTCAAAGTAGGGCTAAAAAGTAACCCCTCACCTGACAAGGTTGTTACCCCTGAAGTAATTTACAAAATACTTCTATGCTATTTTAGTGAGAGCCCAGAGTCTTGTCTCCCACTAGCAGACTTCTATTCTACACTGCCCCATGCCAGAGAAATCCTTGTTGACTACTGGGTCCATCTCAATAATGCAGCCGAAATTGCAGATAAACACCTGCAGAAACAGGGTTGTCAAATGAAGAACATTTCTCAGAAAGTTTTGATGATGTTTATTCGGAACTGCCCTGATGATGGACTCTAATGTGTTTAGATACAAGCCTGTTACCAAGTGGTCATCGGCAGAGGTGCAAGAAGCCACAGCCACAGCCACAGCCACAGCCATATCACCCTGCAGCCCAAGACCGGTTGCTCACTGAAGCTAAGCAGGGTTGAGCCTGGTCAGTACCTGGATGGGAGACCTCCTGGGAAAACTAGGTTGCTGTTGGAAGAGGTGTTAGTGAGGCCAGCAGGGGGTGCTCACCCTGTGGTCTATGTGGGTCCTAATGCCCCAGTATAGTGACGGGGACACTATACTGTAAAAGGCACCGTCCTTCGGATGAGACGTTAAACCGAGGTCCTGACTCTCTGTGGTCATTAAAAATCCCATGGCACTTCTCGTAAAGAGTAGGGGTGTAACCCCGGTGTCCTGGCCAAATTCCCTCCACTGGCCCTAGTCAATCATGGCCTCCTAATAATCCCCATTCATTGAATTGGCTCCATAACTCTCTCCTCTCCACCTGTAGCTGGTGTGTGGTGAGCGCACCGGCGCCGTTGTACTGTGGCTGCCGACGCATCATCCAAGTGGATGCTGCACACTGGTGATGGTTGAGGAGAGATCCCCTATATGATTGTAAAGCGCTTTGGGTGTACGGCAATACACAATGAAAGCGCTATATAAATGCATCATTCATTCATTCATTCAAGCCATCGATGAGCATCAAAGGGAGTCGAGAACAAAAAAACTGCATTCCTGTTCTCTTCCCGAACACTTGTTTCAAGTAGCAACTGTCGCTGTCAGCAATGTAGAAACGACTACTATGGAAAACACTGCAGTGAATGCAGCAGCGTACATTCCCATTAAACCACCACAGCGCTTTCACCCACGGCCTTGATTGACACAGGTACGTTAGAGCGGGTGCTTAGCATACTGGAGAAGGTGCTTGAGCGCACTAATGTACAGGCTGTCCCTGATACAGATCTGGCCATTAAAAATGCGTCTATTTTCACGCGGCAGCCTGCAATTCGGCACGCGTGGCCACGCGTCCTACCGCAGTGGCTTTTTTAGATTTTTTTACAACGTTGTTGCACTTCATATAATATCCACCAGGTGGCGCAAGGAACAACATTCTGTAGCCAAACACCATGGCCAGCTCTAGGGGGCGTTGGTCACAAATACCAGTACAATAGTTCAATGATTCCTCTTTCCTGAAATTATGGTTCAAACCAATAGCAAAAAGATAGCCTATTCATAAGCAGGTGCAGTTGTATTGTTATTTTGTTTTCTTTCTTTGTTTTCCTGACGAACATTTATTAGACTGCATCGGAAATAGAAATGTTAATTTCGGTTATTTTATTTTTCCAACCGACAACTGACGTAAACCGCTAAATTCGTTTTCAGGTATTAATTAACAAGCAAGAAGCAGCATAAACATCAGAACCTCACGCGCAGAGCTTATGCACAGAGAAAAACCCAATAAACCTATATATAATATTAAATAAAACAGGCCCACATAAGAAATGTATGTTTTTCTTTTCTGAATGAATAATAATCTAACAAATTAATAAGTAGCAAGCCTGTATGCAGAATTTTAGGCAATTTCTGTGATGCGCCCTTAAACCAGCATCTTGTTTCCATTTTTATTTTATTTTTTTTACAAATAGCCTACACATCTGTTTTTTTTTTTTTTTTTTTTTTTTTGTGATTGTACACAAATAACAGAAATATGTAAAATAGCATAGTTTTGAGCAATGCCGTTCTCTTGAACGAGTATTGTAAGCTGTATCCACTTTATTAAGGGGAAAAAAATCAAGTGATCCTGACGGCGCCGCGGGCAGTTAAATAACTCGACAACTTTCACCTTCAGAATAAAATACATTATATATTTCAGCGTTTTAAAGCAACATCAAATTAAGATATGCATGTTTAAGAGGTAGTTCGTCTTTTTCTTTTTCTAAGATACACAATTTTAGATACACTGACAATTAATTTGAGTAGAGACAGATAGAAATGGGAAGGATAAATATAAACTCCAGTATTTTTGCGATTTTGGTGCTTAGAAATTTATTCTAAGCGGGCAGCGGGCGAATATAGTTAATATAGCGCGGAGCGGGTGGATGCGGAATAAAACCTCGTGGAAGCGGGACTGGAAAAGCACTTTGTTATATCCTATTGACTATTTAGATACTTCATCATCAAGCAAAAATGTATTCATAAGCAGGAGCAGTTTTATTATTATTTTCTTTTATTTTTTTCCTGATGAACTTTTATTAGACTGCATTGAAAATAGAAATGTTAATTTCTGTTTTTTTTTCCAAATGACAACCGACACGTTTAGTTATTATTAACGACCAGATTGTGTTAAATTACATTTAAATTTAAATTGAAACGTGGCTGTGACACATTAATAACAGCTAAATTCGTTTTGAGGGGTTAATTGTACACAAGCAAAAAGCAGCAGAAACATCAGAACGTCACGCGCAGAGCTTATGCACAGAGAAAACCCCAAAAAAGCTGTATGTAAAATAAATAAAAATGCCCATATGCGAAATATAAATTTCTTAATGAATAATAATTTAACAAAACGAAATAAAATAAAAGTAATAAGTAGCAAGCCTATATGCAGAATTGTAGGCAATTTCTGTGATGCGCCCTTAAACCAGCATCTTGTTTACATTTTTTTTTTACAAATAGCATACACATCTGTTTTTTCATTGTGATTGTACACAAATAACAGAAATATGTAAAATAGCATAGTTTTGAGCAATCCCGTACTCTTGAACGAGTATTGTAAGCTGTATCCACTTTATTAAAGGGGGGAAAAAAAAGTGATCCTGACGGCGCCGCGGGCAGTTAAATAACTCGACAACTTTCACCTTCAGAATAAAATACATTATATATTTCAGCGTTTTAATGCAAAATCAAATTAAGATATGCATGTTTAAGAGGTAGTTCGTCTTTTTCTTTTTCTAAGATACACAATTTTAGATACACTGACAATTAATTTGAGTAGAGAGAAATAGAAATGGAGAGGATAAATATAAACTACAGTTTTTATAGAGTTAAAAATTAATTAATTAATTAATTATTATTATTACTATTATTATTTTGATTTGTTTTTGCGATTTTGGTGCTTAGAAATTTATTCTAAGCGGGCAGAGGGCGAATAATATAGTTAATATAGCGGGAGCGGGTGGATGCGGAATAAAACCTTGGAATCGGGACTGGAAAAGCACTTTATTGTTATATCCTATAGACTATACTTCATCATCAAGCATGGGCGTCGGAAGCAAAATAAATGTGGGTGGGTCCTCCCCCAGAAAATAAATACTTTAGTATATGCCATTTTCTGTAGTCTGGTGCCTTTTATTTAATGTTTTTACACAATGCAAATAGGCCATATTTACAAATATTACAAAAGACGGCTATTGCACAACATTTTCAGTGGCGTAAGTGATAATACGAGTAACATATCGTCTTTGACGCTGGAGACCCGAGTTCGCGTCCGGCTTTTGGTGAAATCATTTTTCGAAATCGTCTCCCTTTTCACTTATATCACATCGGAAAGGCATTTGTTTATTTGTTAATTAATGAAATAATTGAAAAGTTGAAATAAAGTATCAACTAGGGTTAGGTCACCTAACTTAAGTGTATCTGAGCACTATACTGTACTTTTAGGAGTGTTAATAATTAATTTTATTATTATTATTATTATTTTTATTATTATTATTATTATTGTCTTTAGATTTGTTCTTACATTTTTGATGCTGTACATTATGATGGCGCACTGCCCATGCAGTTTTTTTTTTCTTTTCTTAAAAACTAATTGAAGTGAAAGGGAAGAAACCCATGTAGATTTGGCCTAATGTCCATGTAAATACTATAGCCTAGTATTATATCCTAATATAGAAAATAATTTAGACAAATAAACAGAAGGCTCACTTTTCAAAACAATAAAGCTTAGCCTATATGACTGACAACGAATACAATTGTTAAGTATCAAAAGTGCTCCAGTGAGTTATGCAATTTTTTTCCCACCTTTTTTTATTTTCCTTTTTTTTAAAGTGGAAAAGTAGTTCTTCTATTTCGGAGAAGTTCGTTAAGTCTGTCTCTTAACAGCTTCCATTCACGAACTGCGGGTACTCCGACCAACGATCAGTACAAGTTTTTAAAAAAAAATTTTATTCCTCTTTAAACAGCTCCGATTTACATCATTTTAGCCTGGAACTAGGCTTAAGTCTGTTCTGGGAAACCAAAGGGCAGTGTTTTTTTTTTTCTTTTTTTCAGTTTTCTGAAAAGTAGCCGTTAATGAGGCATCAGCGTTAAGCGGCATGCAGTATAAAGAGCGAAATGTTTATGAATGGCGGAGTGGGGGTGGGGTGGGGTGTTGAATGCTGTCTGTTGCCTTGTTGTAATCAACATTTGGAGACTATTTTGGGGGTGCTGGGGGCGGATTCCGACTGCATTCAGTTGCATTTCGAATTCAGCAATCAAATGCATGCCAGGGAGAAGGGGAAAGCTTTCCTCACTCGCTCCACTTTTTTCAAAACATTAGTGTCCACGGCCCTGACACCAGTTTGTTGTGTATGAAGTTCAGATGTTATTATTTTAAGAAATGTATATATATATGTTTTAGGATTCTCCTTATTTTTGTTTTAGACATCCACCAATTACGGTGAATACAAAAAATTCCGCGCTGGTGGAAACAAGACTTTCGCTTCTACTTTTGAGACCGGTGTTCGGACGTTTTTCTAAAAAAAAAGAAAAACTCAAAATTTATTGTCATAAAAACAGAAGCTGAACATAATTCAAAACTGTAAAGTATTTGCTGAATAAAGAAAACATGAAGGATGCTGCTTAATATTTGGCTTTGACATGAACATTAAAGCTTATCCCTCATTCCATTTGTTTTCTTTGTTTTGTAATCTTTATATTATTTTCGTGAAATGTATTTTTGCTCAACATGCATTTCTCGTGGCCACGAGTTTAATGAATAAACAAACCTGCGTGACATTAGTAACCCAGAATTATTTGAGATATTTTATTTTGAGTTAAGAAATTATTATATTAATTGTTATAGAAATTAATACAATATTAAATAATTATACAGGCGATGCTGTATATGCTAATGCTGTCTGTGCGCAATGTAGACAGCTTTCACAAGTGTTTACATGTATTACATGTAGGCCTACTTCAAATTAAATAGCCCTGCAAGAAACATTTCATGCATCCCACAATCTTGTCCATTGACTGACCTTCTTTTTTTCCGTAATATTTGTATTATTCGTTTATATTCGTTATTTTTTCCTTCATTTTGATCTCGTTACATAAAATTCTGAATGTAAATGATACTGTAAAGGTTCTATGACTGGGGTTTTTACTGGAATGCAGTTTAAAGGTTAAATTTAACATATATTGTATTTTATTTAGTCTAATTAATAGACAAATAATTTAAGAGTGAATCATTCACGTAGTTTCATTTGGAAATAATTTATCGTTACACAGTAAAATAGGCCTACATTCCTTCTATTAACTAATAGTCTTTTTTTCGTATTTGTCTTAATATTATTATCTTTATCATTATTATTACTATTACTAATATTATTTTTATTAGCCTGTTATTTTTGTATATATTTTTATTTTCGTGCGTTTCCACCCCTTAATTTGGCTCTCTTTAACGTTCATGTAAATGATTCTGTAAATGCTTGACATATGCTATATGACTGATTTTGACTGGAATGTAGTTTAAAGGTTGAATTGAACATATTTTATTTTGTTTCGTCTAAATAATAGACTATACTATATAAATACTAAACTGTTTTACTGAGAAATGAATCATTCACGTAGTTTCATTTGTAAATGAAAACATGCTCATTTATCGTCACACACGGGGATAAATACAATCAAAAAGTCAAAACGTTATTGGCATAATTGTCAGGCGTTAAAAATAAATAGCCCTAACCAGGTATTGAAATAATAATAACCTATAATAATAATAAATAATAAGTGATTTAGAGCTATCTACTTTTTTCTTTATTGTGAATCGCTTAACCTAAATAACTTTCTGTATATGCTATTTGGCATATATTTAGCAAATATTGTGAACGACAATTATGCCAATAAAGTTTTGACTTTATGATTGTATTAATGCCCGTGTGTGACCATACGATTTACAAATGGAACGTGAATGATTCACTCGACAATGAAACACTATATAGGTTATAATTAGATTAAAAATGAATATATATATATATATATATATATATATATATATATATATATATATATATATATATATATATATTTAAAATCCCAGCCATATAGCATAATCAAAGCTTTAATGGCATGTCAGCATTTATCATTTAGATTCGGAATGTTAAGAGATCGAAATTAAGGGGGACATAATGAATATAAACGAATAATAAATTTATTACAGAAAAAAAGAGGATCAATTAATGGATAAGACTTTAGGATGCATAAAATGTTTCTTGCAGGGCTATTTAATTTGAAGTACTTATATGTAATATTTATTCTTGATAAACTTTTGAATGCTGTCTACATCGCGCACAGACATTCGCATATACAGCATTGCCTATTGTTAATATATAACTTAATATTGCATTAATTTCTATAACAATTAATATAATCATTTCTTAACTCAAAATAAAAAATATTAATAAACCTATCTCTGATAATCCTGGGTTATGGTCATGCAGGTTTGTTTATGCATTAAACATAAGGATGTCGTTACCTCGACAATACCTCGACAAAATGATCTTGTGGCCACGACCTAATATGACGTTCTCAGGAATTAATATCTCGTGGCAATGACAAAAAGTAATATGACGTTCCCACAAATTCATATGTGTGGCCACGACAAACATAAGTGAACCGAAGGTGTCCCCTCCAGGTTACCGTACCTTTTAGTTTGCAGCAATGTTTTCAGCCTGCTCCAGTCCAGTGCGTTACATGACTGCCCCCTACTGATCATGTCTTTCCTATGTCATTGTATTTTCCGTGTTCCCTTGGAATACACCGGCGTCACGCGAGACCACTTTACTTCCCGCGCGCATTTTAAATGGCCAGATCTGTAGGTCTCGTCCATCCAGATGTTGTGTCTGTGGTGAGAGAACCCATTCTACACGGTCTCATTGCATGTCTGAGAGAAGATGCTTAATTTGCTTAGAAGTTGGTCACCAGCGCAGGTCCTGCCCTAGCAGGAGTGCGGAGGCTGGGAGTCACTCCCAGATTCAGGGAAACTGACACACCCACACTGGGGAGGGGATAGTGCGGGTAAAGAAAATCAGACCCTCCAAGATGATGCGTCGAGCATTTATGAGTCGACTTGCAGGTCAGTGACAAGTGATAATGTGGTTCTGTTTCAGAATGTGACCCAGCTGGCATGAGCAGATAGCCTTTTCTACGCCGATGTTTTAGTCAATGATGCCATTCCTCTAAGAGCCT
The DNA here is from genome assembly GCF_049309525.1 of Garra rufa. Classification (NCBI taxonomy): domain Eukaryota; kingdom Metazoa; phylum Chordata; class Actinopteri; order Cypriniformes; family Cyprinidae; genus Garra; species Garra rufa. The sequence continues at coordinate 18,425,904 of NC_133373.1, read as the reverse complement.
TGTTAGACAGTGGCTCATCAAGTTGCAGAGTCCCGTCTACTTGATGCAGGATTGTCTCTGGATCCATGCAAGATGCAGACCATTGTTATGCTAGTCGGATGTGGCAGAGTTCAAGTTGCGCCGAAGTGCATGTACCAGGTGACGATGAGAGTGTATGAGTATGAAGTCAATGTACCTACGCTAGTTGTTACGGGACAACGAGACGAGTTAATACTGGGCACAAACATTCTTAAATTTATCTTGATTCAGCTTAAGCAGAACCCCACATACTGGCATGTTGTCAATAGGTCTGAATCGACAGAAGAGGCAGAAGTTAAGCAATTCGAATGCTGAATCCATATGACAAACCCATCATTTTGAAGAAAAATTCAAAGGTAGCCAACATTTTACCATGTGTGGCATTGGAAGATTTGGAAGCAGATGTGAAGCGAACCTTCGAGACTGTCAAAGCCCAGAGCCAAGCTGTGACCTCTCGACCCAGACTTCCGTGACACCTTGCTGAAGATGGTATTGAGTGACTTGGACATTGATATTTGTGAAGTTTCATCTCACTGGAAAGGCCAACTAATGCACTTGGTCCAGAAGTATGAACATGTATTCTCAAACCACAAGCTTGACTGCGGGAGAGCAAAAGACTTTGTGCATTGCATCCATCTGTCTGACAACCGACCTTTCTGTTTGCCTTATCGCCGTGTGTCACCAGGGCACTATCAGAAGCTATGGCAGGTGTTATCAGAGATGGAAGAGTGGGACATCATTTGCAAATCCAGCAGTGAGTGGGCCTCTTAGTCCTTGTGTGGAAAAAGAGTGGAGATCTCAGAGTCTGCGTTGATTACCGCTGGTTAAATTCACGCACCACAAAGGACGCACACCCTCTTCCTCACCAAGTGCAATGGACTCTTATGTCTGGCTTCCACAACATCCCCATGAGTGAGGAAGACAAAAATCTGAGAGCCTTTACCACTCCTCTAGGACTTTGCGAATTCAATCGTCTTCCGCAGGGACTGTGCAACAGCCCAGCAAGTTTCATGCAGCTTATGATGAGTATATTTGGAGACCAAAACTTACTTACCCTGCTGTGTTATTTGGCCAATCTCCTAGTGATGGCTCCTTGTGAAGAAAAGACCCGGGAAAAGTTGGAGATGGTCTTTGAGAGATTGAGTGCACACAGCCTGAAGTTAGCACCCAAAAAATGCTACTTCCTAAGACGGAACGTCAGGTTTCTCAGTCACATTGTGAATGAGCACTGCGTTGCAACTGATCCTGAAAAAATTGCAGTCATTATTGCTGTCACTGAAAAGGACCTCATGATGGATGACGGAGTTTCACCTTCCCCATGGAAGATCAAATCCTTTTTTGGCATGGTCATGTATTACAAACGGTTCATCCCCAATTGTTCTCGTATTGCCAAACCGCTCTTCATGTTCCAACCAAAGGTTCCAAAAAAAGTTACTAAAGGGGTGGTTTCAGGAAACTCAGCTCATCAGACTGGACTACAGAATGTGCTCTGTCCTTTGAACAACTTAAGTCAGCTCTTTTGAACTCTGTAGTGTTGCCGCACCCTGGCTTCACCCAGCCATTTATCCTCTCTACAGATGCCTCATTAGAAGGTATAGGGGCGGTATTATCACAAGTCCGTGTAGGGGAGTCCATGGCACGGCCAATCGCCTTTGCAAGTAAGGCACTTCCTCAAGTTCAGTCTAACTACTCTGCGCACCGTCTTGAATTTCTTGCATTAAAATGGTCTGTCTGTGACAAATTTAGCCATTGGATAAATTTCACAGTCTGGACAGACAATAATCCATTGATTTATATTTTAACAAAGCCGAAAATTAGATGCGTGCGAACAGAGGTGGGTGGCTAAGTTGGCCCCCTACACGTTTGACATCCAATATATACCAGGCACCAAGAATGTGGTGATTTGAAGCCACCCCCGCTGTCTCCAGAGTTTATTATGTGCAGATCTGGATCTGCTACACTTGATTGATATCAGATAAAGACAGATCTCTAAGATAGCGATACTTTTGCTGCAAATCAGTGATCGGATAAGTACAGGTCCTTTTCAAAAAATTAGCATATTGTGATAAAGTTCATTATTTTCTGTAATGTACTGATAAACATTAGACTTTCATATATTTTAGATTCATTACACACATTTGAAAGTAGTTCTAGCCTTTTATTGTTTTAATATTGATGATTTTGGCATACAGCTCATGAAAACCCAAACTTTCTATCTCAAAAAATTAGCATATTTCATCCGACCAATAAAAGAAAAGTGTTTTTAATACAAAAAAAGTCAACCTTCAAATAATTATGTTCAGTTATGCACTCAATACTTGGTCGGGAATCCTTTTGCAGAAATGACTGCTTCAATGCGGCGTGGCATGGAGGCAATCAGCCTGTGGCACTGCTGAGGTGTTATGGAGGCCCAGGATGCTTCGATAGCGGCCTTAAGCTCATCCAGAGTGTTGGGTCTTGCGTCTCTCAACTTTCTCTTCACAATATCCCACAGATTCTCTATGGGGTTCAGGTCAGGAGAGTTGGCAGGCCAATTGAGCACAGTAATACCATGGTCAGTAAACCATTTACCAGTGGTTTTGGCACTGTGAGCAGGTGCCAGGTCGTGCTGAAAAATGAAATCTTCATCTCCATAAAGCTTTTCAGCAGATGGAAACATGAAGTGCTCCAAAATCTCCTGATAGCTAGCTGTGGTCCAAAGTACTTTTTTCGGATGAAAGCAAATTTTACATGTCATTCGGAAATCAAGGTGCCAGAGTCTGGAGGAAGACTGGGGAGAGGGAAATGCCAAAATGCCTGAAGTCCAGTGTCAAGTACCCACAGTCAGTGATGATCTGGTGTGCCATGTCAGCTGCTGGTGTTGGTCCATTGTGTTTTATCAAGGGCAGGGTCAATGCAGCTAGCTATCAGGAGATTTTGGAGCACTTCATGCTTCCATCTGCTGAAAAGCTTTATGGAGATGAAGATTTAATTTTTCAGCATGACCTGGCACCTGCTCACAGTGCCAAAACCACTGGTAAATGGTTTACTGACCATGATATTACCAGACCTTCGTGCCACTCCTGGCACCTCTGTTCTCTTGCCCTAGCTACTCCTAGGCAGGGATTTGGAATTCTGGAGGCGTGGGCATCTCGTTCCCCATAGGAACACAGCTCGAGTTCCCGGAGGGGAACGTCCCAGGTTAAGTATGTAACCCTGGTTCCCCGAGGGAACGAGACGCTGCGTCTCGAACCATACTTCCGGCATCCCTGCGAGCGCTTGCTTCACTCTTTGAAGCTAATGCCGTTGCCGGTGCACAGGCTTTTATAGCTTCCTGGTCACTTACGTCACCTGTCCGTGATGTCACGCCCTTCTATTGGACAGTCTACATGTATATCAGAGCGTGGTTCGCCAATGGCGTTCTCCATAGCGTTTTCGGACACAGCGTCTCAATCCCTCGGGGAACCAGGGTTACATATGTAACCTGAGAAATTTTTACTTGATTTCTTAAATTGAAAATTCATTTATATTTTATTAGTAGTATTTCTATTATGGCCACTCTATGACACATATAAAATGATTTCCAAAGATTTAATAAAGAAAACAATAACTGTATATGGGAAAAAGTGTCTAAAGTATAAGCAGAGATGTATAGCTGATTGTATACAACAAATAGCACCATATGCTGTCATTTATTTATTTATTCATTATTGGTACTTACTGTCATTGTTTATTAAATACAATAATACGATAGATCGTAACATTCAGGTATTTTCTTTAAAGAACACTATTCTAAAATTAGTTACTTACAAAACAAAATAAAGGAACCAAAGCGGTTTGGGCAAATATTTTGTGGGCAATAACACTTTTAATAAGGCAATCTTGATCATTTCTCATGGCAAAGTTTAGCTACTTAGTTTCTTGACACATGGAAGTGAAATCATTCTACTAAATAAATCCCATATGAATGGAATAGAAATGTCAATGTTGATTTCTGTGTTATTCAGTCTCACATAGGACTGAATATTTTTGGCATCCTTGAGGGTTTCAATAATTTGATTTATGAGAACTTCCAGATAGGTCATAGTAGATTCAACCCAAGTCTGGAAGTCTTCTGTCAGTTGCTCAAGGGTCATCTCAGCAAAAATGTCCTGGGCCTTGGTTTTGACAGTTTTATAGTAGTCTTCAATAATTCTCCTGGTCTTCACAGCCTGCTCAGCTATTTCATTTAGGATGTTGGAGTTGACAGCATCAGAGAAAACGTTACTGATCCAGGATGAGTGCTTGTCTAGATCTTGAAACTTGATCGAATTGATGAGCTCCTTTACTTTCTCCACACTTAATTTCAGGATTTCAGATAGTTCTTTCAGACAGTGATGACTAGTACTTTCTAGCTTCTCGTACTTCTTGCTGATGTCATCGTAAACTGCAGTGACATGATATGTTACTGTTTCTTTCAAATCCTTAAATGAAGCAACTTTCTTCCTCAGCCACAAAAGAATTTGATTAGCGAGGTCCTTGTTCCACTGTGTCTGGAAGCTCAGTATGTTTGAGTTCTTGATTACAATGTCAGCCTTTAGAATGTCCATGTATTCCTCAGACTGTAATAAAAAATAGAAAATGTCATATAAATAAAATAGAAAATAGTATATTGAACGTTCAAAATATTAAGCTATTAATCAATATGTAAGACAGACTAAATGTATAATAAATAAACTGATTGATATTTAAGATGAACTACATTTATAATAAATTGTTATATTCTAAAATTATAAAAAATAAAAAATAAAAAAAAACTTACTGGGATTGCACCAAAAAGTCTTCCTGCATGGTGGGATAAGCTCTTGCTGTGCAGCTGAAGACCAAGGAGTCCAGCAGATGGGGAAGATACAGAGACAGTAAGACCTTCTTCTGTATTTCCAGTTAGATTGTGATAAAGCATAAATTTTACATCTGGAAGATTTACTTTAGCAGCATTTGAAATAACAGCATTTGAGACTTCTGTGTTGGTCTCAAGAACTCCATTATAGTTATTCTCAAAATATTTATGCTCCACAATTAGATTGGTAAACAATTTCATCCCTGAATTCATGTTGAAAGTGGCAGAGCCACTGGTTTTGCCATTGAATATACCAAACTCAGAGATAAACTGAGTTTCAAACTGGGCATCAATTTCATCCTGATTAAGGATCTTAGCCTTGGTATTCATAGTGATTATAGCTGTTTTCACAGAGAAGTCATAGGTAAGATCTCCCATGACAGGGATCATAATTGATTTCTTAATACTAGGAAGAGTGATCTTGGCAAAATAAGGACAATCATATGTATCAAATGTGGTTTTGGCATTTGCGAAAATAGGTATTTTAATTTTACTAATGATAGAATTGAGGACTGGTTGAATGTTGAACATCTCAGGATTCTTCACATATTTAAGCTTTGCATCCATATCAAAGGTCTGCTGAGGTGTGATCAAGATTGTTTTAAGGCTTGTGTCCTCCCATAAAGAAAATTTCTCTACATATGGTATTTCTTTGTTGATGAATGGGACAGTCAATTTAGGAATGTTAATCGGCAATGTCAGCACATTAAAGTCAGCCTCACCATTGACTGATGCAGAGAACTGAATTTCCTTCTCACCATTAGCCATACCAAAGTAATGAGAATACTTATATTGATTGAACCTAGCAAGACTGGTCCAGCTGGCTTGCTGCACAGAGGGATTCAGAGTTAATGCCATATCGTTTAGTAGATCAACTTTACAGGACAACCTAAAGGGAAGTGTTACTTTTATGTTTTTCTTGTTCTTGGTGTCAAAGATAATTTCAAAAGGCACAGCCTTGAAGTTAACTGAGTTGGTAATGGTGCCTTCAAATTTGCCAATCAGTTCAGCATCATGAGATCCACTCAGCTCAACCATGGGTTCTTTCAAACGAATCTGCCCTTTCACTGCTGCAAGGCTTCTCTTGATGAAAAGAGTTTCTGTCTCTGCATGCACATTAAACTTGATCTGATTCAAACCTCTAGTTTCAGCATCAACTTTCTGCTTCATCTTGAGAAGACTGCTGTCAGTGTCACCATTAAAAGTCAGTTTTATGGACTCCATATCGATCAAAATCTCCAAGTTACTCTTGTGGGCTCCTTCATCAGAATAATCAAAGATAGACAATTTTCCTTTGCCGTTATTTCCAAGGGTGAGAGTAATTATGCCAGATTCCAGCTGAGCAGTACCTTTTTGGGTCATTGTGACTTCACTGAAGATGTTGACCACTGGCATGTTCACACTGTGGATGTAAGTGATCTCCAATGTACCTGAGAAGCCATTCTCTGTGCTCAGAAATACATTGTTCACTAAGTCAGCAGTGTATGGTTCTGTGGCTGCCTTAGCTGTGGTCTTGGAAGATACCACGGCAATAGGACCATTTATGGACATTAATCCCTCATGATCAAGAGAGAAAGCCATGTGATTTGCTTTCACTGTCTCAGTCAGAGACAGCTCTTTTATTCTGAGGATGCTAAGGTGGGCAGTGGCATCAAAGGTGTATGCCAAGTAATCAATAGGAGTCTGGAAATGAGAATTCAGGTTAGCTGTGAACTTGTTTGTTGAGTTTTTAAGTTCAGCACGGGTTTTCAGAGTGTGCTGTGAGGATTTGATATCTATCTCACCATGCAACATTCCAAAGCAGGGGACGGTAATGAGGTCAGTGACCATCTGCTTAACTTCATTAGCCAAGGTGTCAAATTCATAAACCATAATTTCACTGAATTTGGTATTTAGTAGTTTTGTCAGCTCATTCATTTCTTGAAAGATTTTATCAAATACTGGTTTTATGTCAAGTGAGATTAGGTAACTTGCAAGTGATTGCATAGTTTCTCTTAGCTTATATTGTTTCATTAAATCCACAGCATCATCAATTATTTTCTCAACCATTGCTTCAATATTATATTCTGCCAAAATCTCATCAATTTTGTTGACAGTTTTATTTATCCTGGTGATAATGCCAGTTGTTTGGCCCAAACTGTCAATCAAGTCCCTGATGGGTTGTAGTTTTTTACCAATTTCCATTACTACACCTGTCATATCAGAGGCGAAAAGTCTCACATCATCCAAGACCATGTCCACATCAAAATTTTCAATTATATGTGAAAGTTCATTTCCTTTGCTGTTAAAAGTGGCTGTAATGTCATATTTAGTATCAATCCCATTAAGCAGGTCAGTGCTTAGATCTCTCATGGTAAACACTGCAATCTTGACCTTCTCTATGAGAACAGGCACCTTATCAAGGAAAGGAAGGGAAATAACATGATTATCACTGTTTTTCTCATATTTCAGAGCACTTGTGATGCCAAATTCTTGATTGACATTGCCTTTGTTCAAAAGGTTGGTGGACACGGTGCTTTTCAGTGCAATACCCATGTTGTTTAGAGTGTTGAAGATTTCCAGGGAGTGGTCAAATGCATGGTCATTCAGCGTAGACTCCATATTGACGTTAAACTTTTGCTGCTGAGGGGTGATAGCACTGGTTATTTTATGCTGGAAATTAGTTTCAATGGAGTTTTCATTTAGCTGGTGAGAGGTTGAGGCCTTCCATTCATGCTTGAAAGAGTAAGACTTGGGTTCAGTTTGAAGGAGCAGCATGCTTTTTACCTGGCCACTGTGTTTTCCATACAGATTAAGTGCTCCATCAGAGTTGAAAGAGCTCTCAACATTCATACTGAAAGGTTCTGCTTTGGTTAGAATGTTGCTTTCTAGTCTAAGAGAGGGAGAGTTGAAGCGCACCTCATTGCTGAACTTTGTGGAAAACCTAACAATCTCAAGCTCAGAGCTCTGAGTCATTTGGCTGCCCAAGAGTTTTCCAGTGGTGCTGCACTTTGCAGTGGCTGTCTGGTCTACACACATGATCTCATATGTATGTCTCATTTCCTCTTCCCCAAATATCCCCTTCAGAGTTCCAGTAACTTCCATCTTGTAGGGCTCTGCATTGATCTGGGCCTCGTTGCTGAAGTGGATACCAATGACTTTAAAATCATTTTTGCCATTTAAAGATGCTGTAAAGTCATGTATGTCCACTGCAATGTTGTGCTTGTAGAAGTTGTTCTCATTCAGGAAGCTATCAGATTTAGAGTGAATGGTCAGAGATTTGAGGGTAAGTATAAGTGAGTCTGTGTTTTCTATTTGAATCTCTTGAAGCGATGCAATTAAGTTGTTGGAGAGGTTCAGACCATCTTCATTCAGCTTGAAAGATATCATATTTCTAGTGCTGGCATTGAAAATGTCACACTTGTACATGCTGTTTAGGTATACCTCTGAACTTGCAAGTCTTCCTTCAATCTTAAGTTCAGCACTGTTATCACTGACTGTTCCCTTACTGGAGACTGACACCGTACCACCTGTAGTTGTAATTCCACCATGGAAAATGTTTTCAAAGGTCACAGAGCTAATCTGAGCACCGGTGGTACAGCTAGCAGTCAGGCTATCTTTGGTGAATGACAGCGTGCCTTTAGTAGAAGCATGGTTGGCAGCAAAGTTGATCATAGCATCACTATTGAGCTCCAGTCCCTGAGTGTTTAGGGACCCAGTAAGCTGTGAGAAAGCTCGGTTTGTGTTGTCATCAGCCTGGGACTCAATCCTGATAGTGACCTCTTTCATGGTTGCAGAGAAATCTATCTGGTTTTGAAGCTTAGTCTTATAAGCTCTGGTGATACTATCAGACTTAATAGTAAACTTAGCCTCCTTGAGTTCAATGTTGAACTTGGTGGTGTGGTGGACTGGGTCATTCTCTATGTCAGTGTTGAATTCAAATAAAAGTTCTTCATTAGTTGCTGTAGCTTTCATTTTGTTTAAGATTTGGAAAATTGGACAGTTTAACCTGAAAGTGGATTCAGCTCTTGCCTCTCTGGTTTTGGGTTGAACTACAAAGGCTTGTGTGACAGTAGTTCTAGCAGATATTGATCCTACTTTTAGTGATCCATCTAAACTTCCATTCCCTGTGATTTCAGAAGAAATTGAAGCTTGGGTTGTGTATACCAGTGACATCTCCATACCCAGAGAGCTGAAGGCCTCAATCTTGTAATTTCCTGTTGTTTTCAGTGCATCTGTGATTTTGGTTGTTTCCATTAGACTGAAGTGTGCATCTATGAGCTTATGTTTCAGGGAAGAAATTATGTCAAACTTTGCAATGTCCTCTGTAATGTCAGCAATCTGTGCAGATCCTGCAGGTAACAAATATGGTCATTGATTCATTAATTTAAATTAAAGACCCATATCAATTAATAAAACTAAAATCATGTATTGTGTATACTTTGTGTATGCATAGTTTACCTTCCACAGTGAAACCAAGAAGTTCCACAGGACTGTTAGCAACAACTTTGTAGCTTGTAATGTAGCTGGGCTCATTGACAGTGTTGTTGCCACCAGAGAAAACTGCCTCTATATCATAAAAGTTTGTGTTCACTTTTGCTGATACCTCTACCATTCCTAGAAGAGGCATTGAGAGGTCATAGCTAGAGGGAATGGAAAATGTTGGTATATTGAACTGTTTAGAGGGCAGCATTACACCAATTTGTGTCATAGCTAGGTCTGGGGTGGTCATGGTGAGAGGGACTCTGAGGTCCTTAGATGTCTTTCCACCAAGAGGCAAAGGAATGGTGAAAGTAACACGATCTTTGTTGAACTTGTATTTGAACATGCTCTCTCTGCAAAAGGAATAAAATGAAATTGGAATTGAATGGATAAACACATTTGTAACTGGATTATGTAGATTTAAAACATTAATCTTACATGTTCATGAACACTCTCTCAGGCATAGATGGAATAACCAGATCTGGAATGCTCTCCCTTAGTGTTTGAAGGTATGGCACATCAGAAGCAATCTTGTCCATCCAAATGAGATAAGCCTATAATATAAATTACAACATAGATTATGATCCAAATATTTTTAATGTTTATAAAATGAACTATTTTACATTTTATACTATCATACCTCCCAGAGTTTTGCATAAATGTGACGAAGTGTCATGTCAGTCTTGACAACTTTATGTTCCATCATGTCATCAAAGGCCTGATATAGGTGACTCTGAAGAGGTGCTGCATTAGGCATCAGCTTCTGGATCTCAGAGTCTATGTTGGACTTCATCTCAATCTTCATTTCATCTTTAGCTGTTTTAAAAGTAAATTATAACTTGTTATAATTGACATGCCCAGCAGGCACAAAACATCATAAGACGGTGGTTACATTTTGGTTGCAACCGTCGGGTGACCAAAATTTAATGTTAATTCGACGTCTATTGTCAATGTCAATGTGAGGTCCAATACCAACGACAACTGACATTGATTTGTAGGTCGTGTAACCAAAATCCAATGTTAAGTCAACGTCAAATTGCCATCAAGTACTGACGTGAACCCGAATTTCATTCTCAACCAAAATGCAACGTCTGTTCGACGTTGGGTCCAATGTCAACTTGACGTTATATTGACATCCGGTGCCTGCTGGTATGAAGCCAAAAAATAATTATTTACTTTTTAAGACTTAAAATGAGACTTACTGACTTAAATAAATAAAGATTTAAAATAAAAAGAGTGTTAAAACAGTGACAGTTAAGATAAGTATTCAATACCATATTGTAAGGCAATCTTCTGCACAGAGTTGGTCTCTGGGAGCTTGACGTTACTCTTGAGTTCCAGAGTCAAATCTTCAGCACAGTTCATTGTGGCAGTAAGAGTGACCTCAGTGTTAAGTGAGGGCACAATCAACTGAGTTTCTAGCAAGCCATCTTTCATGGCCTCAAGTCTGTTATTAGAAGAAACATGTCTTTAGATGAAAGGAGCTTGCCCGTTGGCAAGTGTTTCAAAAAGTTATTTACTTACTTTGCATGACCAATGAGAGAAAACTGGTTAATGTTTTTGTTGGAAAAATCAATACTGATCCTTTTTCCCTTAGCAAGGCTGTCAATGACACCAATTTTGATCCCGGCCTCAATATCATAGTCAGGAATCTCAATGCTGGTTGTGAGAATATTCTTGTTCCTGTTGTACTTTATAGTGGCAGTTGCCTCTGTGGCCTTAGTACCTTATGGTAAGAAAAGAAGAACAAAGTTAAAAGATATCCATAAAACCCACAAAACCAAACACTGTAGGAATGTAGTTATATTATAACAGAGTGGTTATGATTTCAAATTCACTGTTGTTAAGAATACATGCCTTCTGCTTTCAAAATCATTTTCAGAGAATCAACCCTCTGGCGTCCTTCCTTGCCCTCATTAAATTGTTCATAGGCAAAGGCTGCTGTGTACTCAGAGATGTCACCGGTGGGTTGAAGACCCAAAACAAAACTGTGGACACATAATTATTTTAGTGCAACACATAGAAAAGTGATTTATTGTGTTTTTACATTTTAAAGTTTGATTTTTACCTGGACTCTCTATTGAGAGGATTTCTCTCAAGTATGGTGGTGCAATAATTGATTCCAGAAATAAGGGGCCTGCAGTTCACTATGGCTGTTCTGTCACCTGTCTCAGGAACAACTGTGACTGGGCTTTTGGCCACCACCATTAGTTTGTTGCTGTTTGAGAAAAAAAGATACATACATAAATGTATACAGAAGTATACATTTAAAATAAATAATTTCAGACATATAGCACAAAAGCTACCTGACTCTGAAGAGTTCGGTAGTGCTCTTGGGTGGCAGGATAGACAGCTTTATTTGGCCATCTCCACTAGTGATTTTGACATTGAAAGAGCTCTCATGGAACATATTAGTGTGCATTTCCACTGCAGAGACAACAAATTTGGGGATGTGGATTCCCATACGTGTAACAAATTCTACTGCCATGGAGGGTGAAAAAGACAGTTCACCCTGTGAAAAAATAGGGATACATTAGTAATGCTAATAAACATGACAATAAAAAGATGGAATGAAAATAATTTGCTATAAAATTTTCTACATAAGTTATCTGGACACTGAACAAAAAGCAATCAAGGCAAATATTCAATACCCTGCCAGGCCCCATATGCAGACCACCCTCAACACCAGGTGCAAAGGTCCCAGACAAAGCAAATTTAAGGGGAAATCCAGAGGCAGTTGGAAGGGAGAACTCATTATCCATAAAGATGTAGTGAGCAAAGATGCTCTGATCTCCAGACATCAAGGCCTTTGTAATCTATTAAAACAGGAATATGTAGATTTTTTTTTTTTTTTTTTTTTTTTTTGCATTTATAGTGCCTCAAAAACAACAAGCTAATATAGATCTATTTTATGCATATAAAATGCAGCATATTGTATATACATACCCAAGCAGGTGAGTACTTGAGGGCCTGAATATATGTGGCCATCCTATCAACAATAGCTGACAGGTCATTGGTGCTCTTAATGTATCCCAACTCATTCCCCATGATCCTTAAGTAGGCTATAGCCTCTGGGGAGTCCTGGTTGTATAGATCCTTTATAAGCTTGTTTAAGTTCTGCACAAATTCCCTTATAATGTTCTCAGGAACCTATCAAAGAAAAAATTCTGATAGCTAGCCTTGGATACATGCATGAAAAATTCAATCCTTTAAATAATCATATTTTTATGTTGAAAATAAACAATACCTGTCTTTTAGTTTTTTCTGTTCTCAGGGGTTCAACCCATTCTTGCAGAACTTCATTGATTTTGTTTGGCATTTTGTCCCCAACCCAGTACATTGCCTTGGAAATCGAATCAGGGAAGAAGCCATTGCTTCCAAAGAGAGTCTCAACAGTTGGTTCAAATCCTTTGCCCTCCATGCCAAACTTGGTGACCACAAAATAAATAAATAAATAAATAAAAATAAAAGTCACATGCAAATGCAACAAGTCCATAAAAATCAAGGATAAGTACAAACAATATGGCTATCGTATGATCAGAGCTGGGTAAACGGATTACACGTAATTTAGATTACGTAATCAGATTCCAAAAGTTAAGTATTTGTATACTTGTAATTAGATTAAATTACATTTTAAAATACTCGTAATAAGTCTAGTTACTTTTTATGGATATTATGATTACATATTATTTAAAATCCTTTTAGGTTTAAAAAGTGTTTCAATGTTGCATCAACAACTGATAAACATTATTTTTTATTTGAATTTTCACTAAGTAGGTTATTTATGATCACATGACATGCGGGTAAACAAAATATTTATTTTTTGTTCATTTATTTATTTTTATTTTTATTTTATAATGACTAAATTTAATGATGTTTTATTAACAAGGTTCGGGAGGAGCGCGATCAGATAATCAATCCATTCGGCACAGGTGCAACTTGTTTAACCAATCATTGAATTAGCGCATCATCTATATATTGCCAGCCGTCTTACCTCTATTCAGCGACAGTTTCTTGGCATCCCTCCTCCACCCCTACTCCCCACTTCTAATCTGTTTCTATCCTAACTAGCAGGGGGAGTTCTCTGGGTCCGGCCTGTATTCCGGGCCCGGAACCCTTCCCCAGGACAGCACGCCAAAATATGCTTATTACTCGCTCAAGCAGATTAGATGTAAGGGCGAACTCGTGAAACATTTTAAAAACAGCTTTTTATTAAACTCATAAACCAACTGTAGTTCATTCCTAAACCCCAGTTTGGGAAACTTTGATGTAATATAATGTTTAATGCACAGCATACTATAGTATTGACTATGGTGAGTTCATTAACTATAGTAAATACTATAGTAAACTTTAGAATTTACTATAGTAAACTGTAAACGGTAAACACTGTAGTAAATTATAGTATTTACTACACTTTGTTACCTTATACTACAGCATACTATAGTATTGTTCATAAACTAGTAAAATTAAGTTTTTACTATAGTAAACTGTAGTATACTGTAAAATACTATAAAATAAACTACTCTTTATTAATGTATATTATATCAGTATGTAGTATTAACTACAGTGATAATCTGTGAGTTACTAAAGGATAGCCTACTATTAGAAAATACAGTGTGTGTTCAGTAAATGTTGCTCTCTGTACCACAGTGGAAGCAAGAAAGTTTAAGTAACGTCAAATTTGTCCTATTATTTTATTACTGGTGGGATTACGGAGCTCTCGTGGTTACAATGAATGCCAAATTACCCTTTCCAAATGTATATTCAATTGACCAAACGGAAGACCGCACTTCCCAGCGAGGACTTTGGCAGTGGTAAGTTAAGTCTCTTATTTACCTTGTCAGATCTCATGAATTATTGGTTAAAGTACGCGTAGTGTAGTCTTTAACTATCTAGCGTACGTTTTTATGTGGCTGTGGTAGCTATAACTGCTAAGTTTTGTCTGAATGTTGCCCTAGAAACTGCTTCAGCGAAATGGTAAACTAATGCCATTGTACTGTACGCATGTAGCTGTCTGTAGGTTTTAGACCCAGAAAGTTATTATCTGCATACAGATAATAAACAGGTTTGTATTATCTGCATACAGATAATAAACAGGATTTAAGATTGTGATTAGAAGGGAAGATATAACGCTATGTTGTCTGCATCAACAGACAGTGGGCCTGAACACATTCAGTGACTGGGGTCCAGTCATCAAAAGGCATTCCAGTTAAGCTGTCCATCCCAGGAAACACTTAGGAAATAACAAGTAGGAGTCCATATTAACTGTAATTAAGACACATAAAAGTGCATTTACCAGTAATAAATTAACTTGTGTGTTAAATACAATGTTGGGCAAAAGTTAAACAATGTAGCCAAGAACTAAAAAAACAAAAACAAATGACTTCATAGGATGTTGTTTTGTGTTGTTTATTTTAAGGAATTTGCATGTGTTGTATTAGTATATGTTTTGCCCTGACCTGCGCTGTGATGCCTGCCATGTTGTAGTATCCTGTACTTGGAAAATGTGTTGGAAAATTTACTACAATAATGACTAAAGTAATTTTGTCTAAATTATTATAGTAGAATTACCACAGCAAATTACCATTCAATTAACTGTAGAACCTTTACTATAGTATGGTCCAAAAACACTGTATTTACACAGTATTTACTACGGAATTTTACTATAAATTACTACAGTTTTTTTCCCCACAGTTTACTAGAACCTTTTACCATAGTATGGTCCAAAAACACTATTCATTAGAGAGTATTTATTAGATAAATTTACTATAAATTACTATAGTATTTTTTCCACAATTTACTGTAGAACCTACCTTTACTATAGTATAGTTCAAAAACACTGTAGTATTTACTAAAGGGATTTACAATAAATTACTATAGTATTTTCCCCACACTTTATTATAGTACCTTTACTATAGTATGGTTCAAAAACACTAGTATTTGCTAGAGACATTTTACTACATTTTCTATGGTAAATTTACTATAGATTAATATAGTATTTTTTTTTACAATTTATTATAGTACCTTTACTATAGTATGGTTCAAAAACACTAGTATTTGCTAGAGACATTTTACTACATTTTCTTTGGTAGATTTACTGTAAATTATTATAGTATTTGTTTTTCACAATTTACTATAGTGCCTGTACTATAGAATGGCTCAAAAACACTATAGTATTTTACTATAATATGGTTCAAAAACACTATAGTATTTTTACTATAATATGGTTCAAAAACATTATAGTATTTTTACAATAGTATGGTTCAAAAACACTATAGTATTTTTACTATAATATGGTTCAAAAACATTATAGTATTTTTACGATAGTATGGTTCAAAAACACTATAGTATTTGTTCTATAGTATGGTTCAAAAACACTATAGTATTTGATAAAATTTCTATGATAAAATTATTATAAATAAATATAGTATTTGTTTTTCACAATTTACTATAGTACATTTACTATAGAATGGTTCAAAAACACTATTGTATTTTTACTATAGTATGGTTCAAAACACTATAGCATTATTTACTAGATAATTTTACTACATTTTCTATGATAAAATTATTATAAATAAATATAGTATTTGTTTTTCACAATTTACTATAGTACATTTACTATAGTATGGTTCAAAAACACTATAGTATTTACTATACTACCTGGTAAATTTACTATAGTATTTTTTTCATATCTTTTTTATTACTTACTTTTATGTTGCAACCTGACACTACAATTGTTTAAATCCATTTTTTTTCTCATTAAATGAGTGTAGTAACCTCAATACATTCAGAAATGTCTGTAAATGTATTAAAAAGAAAAAAAACTGAAATATCACATTTACATAAGTATTCAGACCCTTTGCAACAACATTTGAAAATTTAGCTCAGGTGCCTCACATTTCTCTTGATCATTGTTGAGATGTTTCTACACCTTCAGTGTAGTCCACCTGTGGTAAATTAAACCAATTGGACATGATTTAGAAAGGCACACACTCTATAAAAGGCCTTTCTCTATAAAAGGCCTTACAGCTGATAATGTATATCAGAGTGAAAACCAAGCCATGAGGTCAAAGGAACTGCCCGCAGAGCTCAGAGACATGATTGTATCAAGGCACAGATCTGGGGAAGGCTACAAAAAATGTCTGCTGCACTGAAGGTTCCCGAGAGCACAGTGGCTTCCATAATTCTCAAATCGAAGAAGTTTGCCACAACCAGGACTCTTACAAGAGCTGGTCACCCAGCCAAACTGAGCAACTGATGGAGAGGGGCCTTGTTTAGACTGGTGACCAAAAACCTGATGGCCACTCAAGTTAAGCTCAATGATCATATATGCAGATGGGAGAAACCTACAGAAGGACAAACATCACTGCAACACTCCACCGATGTGATGATTCAACTAAGTACTAAGTAAAGGGTCTGGATCCTTTATGTCAATGTTATATTTTAGTGTTTTCTTTTTAAAAACTTTAGAGACATTTCTAAAATTCAGTTTTCACTTTGTCATTATGAGGTGCAGTGTGTAGATCAGTGAGGGAAAAAAATAATTTAAACAATTGTAGTATCAGTCTGCAACATAACAAAACAGAAAAAAGTGTAGGGAGTCTGAATACGTTCTGAATGCACTGTAAATCAATAAACAAGAATGGTTGAAAGTAATCTAAAGCCCAATCTAAAAGTAGTCTGATCAGATTACTGTAACAATTAGTCCACTGAGACGGCGAGATGTGATGAACCCAAGTGCAGTTTATTTACAGTGACGATAATCCATAATCCAAACAATCAATCCAAACGTGAAATCCAAACAACAAACGTAATCCAAACAATGACGAGACTAGACTTGACTTGACTTGGCATGAAACAGACTTGACTTGATACAGACTTGACATTAACTTGACTTGAAACAGACTTGATCAACACTCACCAAACAGCAGAATTACACTTCAATACTTCAATACGCGACCAGGACCATTAAAACACAAGGGCTATTTATACTAGACAAGGAGGATCACATGATACAAACAAACCAATGAAAAACAAGGAACAAGACCATAGCAACCAAAGACAACCAATCAGAACGTGACACATGAAACTAGGGAACCAATGGCAGGAATACATGAGGGAAGGGAAGCAAGACACAACAGCATGAAATGATTACATAATAAAAGACATGAAAACATGAACATGAAACAAAACAAAACCCCACGTTACATATCCCCCCCTCTAAGGGCGGCTCCAGACGCCCAAAACACACCACCCAAAACAAAACAAAAACCCAAAAAGTCCAGAAGGGTGGTGGAGCAGAGACAGTATATGGGGGAGGGATGGAGGGCCAGGCCCATGCAGGGGAACAGGACTGGGATCATGGCATGGAGTATGGAAAGGTGGTGAGCCTGGATCCTGGGGCAAGGGCAGGTCTACACAATGGGAGAATGGAGGTCCTGGGCCGTGGAGCAGTGACAGACAGTGGAACACTGGAGGACCTAGGCCGTGGAGCAGTGGCAGACTGTGGATCAATGGAGGACCTGGGCCATGGAGCAGTGGCAGACTGTGAAACAGTGGAGGACCTGGGCCATGAAGCAGTGGTAGACTGTGGAACAGTGGAGGACCTGGGCCGTGAGGCAGTGGCAGACAGTGGGAAACTGGAGGACCTGGGCCGTGGAGCAGTGGCAGACTGTGGATCAATGGAGGGCCTGGGGCATGGAGCAGTGGCAGATGGTGGAAACTTGGAGGATCTGGGCCGTGAAGCAGTGTCAGACAATGAAACAGTGGAGGGCCTGGACCGTGGAGTGATGGCAGACAGTGAAGCTCTGGAGGATCAGGGCCATGAAACAGTGGCAGACTGTGGAGTAGTGGAAGCCATGGCGGGGCCGGCAGAGCAGGAAGCCATGGCGGGGCCAGCAGAGCAGGAAGCCATGGCGGGGCCAGCAGAGCAGGAAGCCTAGGCGGCGCAGGCAGAGCAGGAAGCCATGGCGGAGCCGGCAGAGCAGGAGGCCTTGGCGGTGCAGGCAGAGCGTGAAGCCTTGGCGGAGCAGGCAGAGCAGGAAGCCTTGGCGGTGCAGGCAGAGCAGGAAGCCTTGGCGGTGCAGGTAGAGCGTGAAGCCTTGGCGGAGCAGGCAGAGCAGGAAGCCTTGGCGGTGCAGGCAGAGCAGGAAGCCTTGGCGGTGCAGGCAGAGCAGGAGGCCTTGGCGGTGCAGGCAGAGCAGGAAGACTAGGCGGCGCAGGCAGAGCAGGAAGCCATGGCGGAGCCGGCAGAGCAGGAAGCCATGGCGGAGCCGGCAGAGCAAGAAATCCCGCTATGGACGCCGCCTCGGTAAGAGGCATGGGCGCAGCGGGTTCATGGACAGACGTGGCCTCTGGGACGCAGTGAGCAGCCCACACACTTAAAATGGCGATGGCCATCACAGGCAGCGCAGTGGATAGAGGGGAGCCCTCCAGGCTAGTGGGTGTGTGGCTTGGGAGCGTTGGCTCTGCGGGTATGCCTGCAGCCCGGACTGACATTAAAGGAGGATCCAGTATGCTGGCAATCAAGACCTGATGAGGCTTTGAAGGATAAATTGAGGCTTGGCATGGCTCTGGCGTGGCGGCCATCTTGGCCGGGGACTCTGGTGTGGCGGCCATCTTGGCCGGGGACTCTGGCGTGGCGGCCATCTTGGCCGGGGACTCTGGCGTGGCGGCCATCTTGACAACAGGCTTAGGGATGGCAGCCATCTTGGGTGCAGACTCTGGCATGGCAGCCATGATGGTTGAAGGCTCTGGAAGGGCAGTCATGACAGGTGTAGACTCTGGAGCAGCAGCCATCTTGTGAACAGGCTTTGGGATGGCGGCCATCTTGTAAGCAGACTCTGGAATGGCGGCCATGACAGGTGCAGACTCTGGAGCGGCAGCCATCTTGTGAACAGGCTTTGGAATGGCGGCCATCTTGGGTGCAAACTTTGCGTGAGTAGGCCCTGGAGCGGCAGGCTTGGCGTGAGCAGGCCCTGGAGCGGCAGGCTTGGCGTGAGCAGGCCCTGGAGCGGCAGGCTTGGCGTGAGCAGGCCTTGGAAAGGCAGGCTTGGCGTGAGCAGGCCCTGGAGCGGCAGGCTTGGCGTGAGCAGGCCCTGGAGCGGCAGGCTTGGCGTGAGCAGGCCCTGGAGCGGCAGGCTTGGCGTGAGCAGGCCCTGGAGCGGCAGGCTTGGCGTGAGCAGGCCCTGGAGCGGCAGGCTTGGCGTGAGCAGGCCCTGGAGCGGCAGGCTTGGCGTGAGCAGGCCCTGGAACGGCAGACATGACGTGAGCAGGCCCTGAAGCAGCAGACATGACGTGAGCAGGCCCTGAAGCAGCAGACATGACGTGAGCAGGCCCTGAAGCAGCAGACATGACGTGAGCAGGCCCTGAAGCAGCAGACATGACGTGAGCAGGCCCTGAAGCAGCAGACATGACGTGAGCAGGCCCTGAAGCAGCAGACATGGCGGTTAAGTGTGGAGAATGAGGAGTGGCAGATACTGAAGAATAGCAGGGTTCCTCGTCAGCTATCCCCACAGTAAATGAGGAACCACTCAACCTGAGAGCAAAGTCAATATATGTTTCCAATGACCAATGAATTTTTCCACCAGGCAATTGAGAACGAATGGGTTCATTTAAACCCACTCTAAAAATGTCCTTAAGTGCCACATCATTAAAAGCAACCAGATGGCACAGTCCACAAAAATCTTCTACATAGTCCTCTATCGTTTGGTTTCCTTGACGCAAAGAGAGGAGACGAACAACTGCTGGGTTCATTTTGGTGGTCGCGTATTCTGTAACAATTAGTCCACTGAGACGGCGAGATGTGATGAACCCAAGTGCAGTTTATTTACAGTGACGATAATCCATAATCCAAACAATCAATCCAAACGTGAAATCCAAACAACAAACGTAATCCAAACAATGACGAGACTAGACTTGACTTGACTTGGCATGAAACAGACTTGACTTGATACAGACTTGACATTAACTTGACTTGAAACAGACTTGATCAACACTCACCAAACAGCAGAATTACACTTCAATACTTCAATACGCGACCAGGACCATTAAAACACAAGGGCTATTTATACTAGACAAGGAGGATCACATGATACAAACAAACCAATGAAAAACAAGGAACAAGACCATAGCAACCAAAGACAACCAATCAGAACGTGACACATGAAACTAGGGAACCAATGGCAGGAATACATGAGGGAAGGGAAGCAAGACACAACAGCATGAAATGATTACATAATAAAAGACATGAAAACATGAACATGAAACAAAACAAAACCCCACGTTACAATTACCTAAAATGTGTAATGTAATGAATTATGTTACTAACTACATTTTGTCATGTAATTTGGAATCAGTAGTGGGTTACAATTTGTAAGTAATCTACCCAGCTCTGCATATGATATCATATATTAAATCATATACCAATTGAGTTTTACAACTAATTAAATACAAGTTAATAACACATGAAGATTCCTACCTCCATGAAGTC
This sequence comes from Garra rufa, assembly GCF_049309525.1. Taxonomy (NCBI): domain Eukaryota; kingdom Metazoa; phylum Chordata; class Actinopteri; order Cypriniformes; family Cyprinidae; genus Garra; species Garra rufa. The sequence continues at coordinate 18,405,076 of NC_133373.1, read as the reverse complement.
AAGGTTGTAACCAAAAGCTTTCAGGGTTGTCTCCAGCATAACCTCCCTGGGCAACTGACTGCTAGGATCAAAGATGATGCTTCCCTGCATATTGGAGCCCATGACATCTTTGCCTGGCATAAATAAATCCATTTTATAGTTACGAGAGAGCTGAGTGTAGTTAGAGTGGGTAAGCACCTCATCATCCTGCATGACCTTGACTATTGTTTTGCCCAACCTAGGAAGAAAAAAAGGTTATAGTGTTGAGGATAAAGAGCAAAATAAATGGTAGACATTCAGTCTAGAGAAAACTGACAAATTAAGTAGCATACTCTATCATATCAGGATCCCTGGAATGAATAATGTTGTAGACATGAGAAGTCACAAAGGACTTGACTTGCAAATTCTGGTCCTGGGTAAGGATCTTCCTCACAACCTCCAGGTCACTTGCCTCTGGCTTTTTCATCAAGATAAGATATGCAGCCAGTCTCTTTTGAACAGCACCTTTGGCATAAAGGGCCACTCTCTGAATGTTGGAACGGACCTGAACATAAAAAAAGAGATTGGAGTGTGAAGTTGGTTTTCTTAGTAGGATAATTTCATGCATAGGATACAGATTTGATTCTGAAGAAATATAAATTGTTGAACAAATCCTGAAACACTTACATCAGGAGTCACAGACATTCTTCTGAAAGCCTGGATAGCAGACATCTGTACTGACAGGGTAGTTGCAGGCTGTCTCATACACTTAAGCAGTGTGGTCTTTATGTTGGGATCAGCTGCTTCCATAGCCTCGCCCATGTTTCCAATCACCTAAACAGGGCAGATTCTAATAAAATAAGTTGTTTTCTCAGTGTAAAAATGTCCAGAAATATATGTTAAAACACACACCCTTAAGGTCATATAGGTCAGATCTTTCTCGCCAGCACAGTCAGCACCAAGGATGGAAGTAATGAAGTTATACACCTCAAGAATCTCAGAGGTGAGCTGTCCCTCAGCTTGGAAGTGCCTGAAAAGATTACACTTTAGCTAAATGAAGATAGCATAACTGATCACCAGCATATATTGTGCTCTGGATTATGGTGTGATTATGTCTTACAAAGCACGATTACTTTGGTGGATCAGCTTCACTAAAAAGACCATGTAAGTAACAGTCTTCACCAACTATGTTTTGCATCTGACACCATGGTGATGCTGGTAGCACTTAACTAATATGAACCAGCCTGGACAATCTGTAAAAAATTGTGCTGTTTACAGCAAGGAAATGCAAGGACTTAAGCAGTCCAGAAATGGAAAATAATTTGCGTACCTCCTTACAACATTGCTGAGAGAATACATTATTGGCTTGCTCTTCTTGGTTTGTGCAATCTCCAGTATGTCTTTCACCAAGAGGCCAGTAGGACTGAGCATCACTCCTAGAGCATAGACAGCAGCATCTACTTCAATGGCATCAGTGTCAAAGGTCTTTAGAATACTAAACATGGCGCTGCCACACTCTGAGGTGCCACACTGAATCAAGGCCTGCCAGGTTAATAACTTGTCCTCCTCCACCATCTGAGTGATGGTCTGCTGCAGAACCTCATGCTCAAGTCCACGGAGTTCAGACACCAAACTTTGGAAAGTGCTAGCCCTCAGCTGCCGATCTGGTTTTTCGTTGATGGATTTTAGCTCCTTGAAGATAAACAGCAGAGCCTCAGGGTTCTTAGCTGGGGCTTTATCCTCCATTGCCTCTAGAGCCAAGTGTTTGGGGTAAGTAGAACCTGTATTTTGAAGAGCGGGATAATATGTGAGTGAAAGGCTACATAGTCACAACTAGGGAAAAAAATAAGTAAGCATATTACCAACAGTTCTATAATTTTTAACCAGACAAATCAAATCCAAAATAATCCAAATCCAAAGATATAAAATATATTTAAGATATACAGTGAAACTGGGCACACTCACGATAATCAAAAACTCTGTCATTAATCTTGCTGATTCCCTCAAGAGTTAAGATTTGTTTAACAAGAGAAGAGATACCATACATATTCCTGCAAAGAAAATTAAATACATATTGAATAGATTAGAAGGATGTTCCATTCATGTACACATATCATTATTACAGTTTTTCTGAATGGCTAAAACACATTTTTTTGAAGCCATCACTCATTTTCTCAAAACGTTAAACACAAATCCAAATGTTCAAACTAAATTCACAGAACCCCTGACTCTTCTGGCAGAATCAAACAATCGCTTAAAAAACATTTTACCTGTAATCAAAATCAAACAAAGCTTTCAAATCATACACACATTAGTCAATACTATACGTACTACAGATCATTTCACGAGTTCACCCTTACATATAATAAACAGAGAAGGGGTTATGCGCATTTGGTGTGCTATCCGAGGGAAGGGCTCTGAGTTTGGAATTTTGGCCCAAACTCAGAGTAACCCCCATAGGTTAGGACAGAAATAGTTGTAAGTGTCGAGAAGGGGTGGCGGAGGGATGGTGGAAAACTGTCAAGGAACAGAGGTAAAGCTGCGGTGTATATATACACATCTGTTAATTAGGTTAATAAATGATTGTGCTCCTTGTGTTTATCCAGGTTAATTATCTGAACGTGCTCCTCCCGAACTTTGTTACAGTTTTTCACATTTGCTAAAACACTAAACCCCATCCTCTAAACCAAATGCCCTGCTGAAAAAAACAGCATATGCTGGTTAGGTATGTTTTGGTGCTGGGATGCTGGTTTTAGCTGGTATATGCTGGTCCTTTGCTGGTTTATGCTGGTCCCTTGCTGGTTTATGCTGGTCCCTTGCTGGTTAATGCTGGTCCTTTGCTGGTTTATGCTGGTCATGTTGCTGGTCAAGGACCAGCATAAACCAGCAAAGGACCAGCATTAACCAGCAACATGACCAGCATAAACCAGCAAAAACCAGCAAGGGACCAGCATAAACCAGCAAAGGACCAGCATATACCAGCTAAAACCAGCATCCCAGCACCAAAACATACCTAACCAGCATATGCTGGTTTTTTCAGCAGGGTGCTGAATGGCCTAAACCAATTTGTCAAATAAATCACTCTTTCTGCAAAACCTTCAACCAGTTCAGGCAGTTTAGACACTGTTTGCAAATCAAATGCACACTTTTTGCAAAACTCTAAACACATTCTCACTCACTAAGACACAATTTGCTCGTGATGAACTTGTGATGCAAAACCCTAAACACAAGAAAACAAAAGTTATGCACAACTGCAACACAGCTGTCGTCGTTTACACACAAGAATTGAAAATTCTACACACTTGTTTCTAAATATTTAAATATACAAAATACAAGCCAGTTCAAAGTGCACAGATGGCACGGGTGCATCCATCAATCTGAGAGGTACAAAAGAGTACGAATATGAGGTGGTGGAAGAGAAGGATGAGGAAGAAAATATTTTTCGGATGAAATTAGAGCTACTGTTATATACCATGCTCTTGTGCATGGAACAGAGTTCAGCCAATTTTTTTGCAGATTCTGTGGCCACCATAATCACCTGGAAAGTTCAAAAGAAGAATAGAAGAGTCTTTTTTTTTACTTTTTTTAAAAAAAACTTAATATTTTATGCACTGTATTGTGGTTATTTCAATATATTCTTGTGTAAAACTGCAAGATTACCACACCAGAAGGTTTTTTGCTGATGTAGTTGAAGTCCTCTGACCTAGCTCTAAGACTTGATCCTTTTGTACAAGATGATAGATAGTAAGATGATATACTGTATATAGTAATTATTTTGCAATGAAATAAATACACAAACATACACACACTCAAAAGAAACCACACAGAAGTTGGTGAATATACCAAAAAAAAAGGAAAAATACACACACACACACACACGGTTTCAAAAAATGTATTTTAGCAATTCAGAAAAAAACTATAATAAAACATTGTTCTTTAGACACTACATCAAAAATGGATGTAGTTACAAAAAAAGAATGTTTACTGTATATAGTAATTATTTTGCAAGAAAAAAGATAAACACACATAAACACACACTCAAATAACATAAACATACTCGAAAGAAATCACACCTAAGTTTGGTGAATATACCAAAAAAAAAAGAGTGTGTATGTATGATTTATATACAGTATCAAAGAGAATGGGGAAGTGTGTCCAAACCTTTGACTGGAAGTGTATACTCATACATACTGTGTGTGTGTGTGTGTGTGTGTGTGTGTGTGTGTGTGTGTGTGTGTGTGTGTGTGTGTGTGTGTGTGTGTGTGTGTGTGTGTGCGTGCGTGTGTGTGCGTGTGTGTGCGTGTGTGTGCGTGCGTGTGCGTGTGTTTCCTTTTTTTGGTATATTCACCAAACTTCTGTGTGGAAGTTCTTGCTAAATAATTACTATTTCCAACTATCTAACATCTTGTACAAAAGGATCAAGTCTTACAACTAGGTCAGAGCCAGAGGACTTCAACTACATCAACAAAAAAACCTTGTGGTGTGGTGATCTTGCAGTTCTACACAAGAATATATTGAAATGATCACAATACAGTGTATAAAAATACAGTGTAAAAAAAAATTCTCTTCCATTCTTCTTTTGAACTTTCCAACTTATTATGGTAGCCACAAAATCTGCTCAAATTTGGCTGAACTCTTTGTTCTGCCTCTGTCATTCCATGCACAAGAACATGGTCTATTACAGAAGCTTTAATTTCCATCTGTGCACCAACTGGCTTGTATTTTTTATATTTAAATATTTAGAAACAAGTGTGAAGAGTGTTTACAGTTTTTCTCAATTGCTAAAACACTAAACCCTAATGTCTGAACCAAATGCTCAGTTGCCTGAACCCATTGATTGAATCAATCGCTCTTTTGGCAAAACCATAAGCACTTTTCACCTGTTTAGACACAACTTGCCAACACATTTTCATTGTGATGCACCCGTGCTGCATAATGGTGAGCACAGGTGACAAAAGTCAAACACAATTAAAGCACAGGTTTCACCACTTGAACACAACAACTCAAAACTGATCACACTTGTGGCTAATGATGTGAGGGAACATATACAGTAAGCCAGTTCAGAGAGCACTGGTTTGTGAGGCCTGAGAGGAAGAGTTCGTGTGAGAGGTGGTCGAGGTGGTCAGCGAAGACAAAGAACAGTAATATCTGATGAAATCCAAACATCAGTAGATTCACTGTGTCCACCATAATCCGAAGATTTAGAGAAGAGAACAGGTAATTACCATTTTTTGACATTATAGTCAAATAATTATTTTCTCACATTCACTTGCATTGGCGATTTTTCAATCTAGAGGTCCAGTGGGGTTTTACGGATGGGCGGGACTTACCAGCTCTATAGTATGTCATACAGTAATTGCTGTCAACATTTACATACTGTACTATAATGCCAAAAAATGGTACAGTAATTACCTGTTCTCTTCTCTAAATCTTCGGATTATGGTGGACACAGTGAATCTACTGATGTTTGGTTGTACCCTTTGTCCAGCCTCCCTCATGCTCATACCATGGACAAGAACATGGTCAATCACAGTCGCTCTGATTTCATCAGATATTACTGTTCTTTGTCTTCGCTGACCACTTCGACCACCTCGACCTCCTCTCACACGAACTCTTCCCATCTATATGTTGTTGCCTGGCCAGATAAAATGTGGCCTGTGATGTGGATGAAGTCCTGTGGCCTGACCCAGTACGGAGACATGATGCTGAGGCTGAGTAATGCACTTATTTGTATATTTTTGTACTTTATTTTTACATGGGCTTACTGTTCACAAGTGGCAAACGCATAGGATTTCTGTTTGTTTTTACAAGTGCTACGTGTAAATGCACAAGATTTCTGTTTTGTCTTTTTGTACAAGTGCTAAATGCACAGGTTTTCTTTGTTTTGCAACATGCATTTAGCCTACAGTGAACAATAAACATTTATTTCTCCAGCTTCATGTCCTGAGCATTGTGTTTTCTATTTTTCTACGTAGTGTTTAGCGACTGTTCAGTAGTGTTTTTAATTTTGATTGACTCGGGGCACGACTTGACAACATAGTTCAGTTTTGAGCACAGATTGAACTGTTTTGATGTGAAAGTTTGGTTTTGCAAGAAGAGTCTGAGATTTTGTGAATATAGCTTGAAAATTGGGTTTTGTGTTCACAGTTCAGAGAAAAGGAGAGCAGCTTTCAAGAAATGTGTCTTAGCAATCGAGAAAAACTGTAATTATTGTGTGTAAACGACGACAGACTTGTTGCAGTTGTGCTTAACTTTTGCTTTCTTGTGTTTAGGGTTTTATGTCTTAGTGAGTGAGAATGTGTTTAGAATTTTCCAAAAAAGAGTGCATAAGATCTGCAGACAGTGTCTAAACTGCCTGAACTGGTTTAAGGTTTTGTAGAAAGAGTGATTTATTTGACAAATTGGTTTAGGCTATTCAGAATTTGATTCAGAGAATGAGGTTTAGTGTTTTAGCAAATGTGAAAAACTGTAAAAGTAGCAAGTGCTATGATGTCAGCGTCACTCACTGGTAAGAGAGAGGAAGAAATATGTGCTGCTCTGTGCATGTGGCAGAGGTCATGTGGTTCTTCTGGTTGTCAAACTTGTAGTTGCAGGACTGGGTACTGCCAATCAGCTTGGACAGAGGGTATTGCTGTTGACAAACAAATATAAATTTAATTACATTATCTGTTTCTTGAAAATTATTTTTTCACCTCTTCACCTGGCTCAGTCTGTATGATAACATGCTTTTTCAATATTGGTTAGTGTTAACTTGCCTAATCATTACCTGTTTTTTTAACATTCGGTACTTGGTAAATTGCGCTGAGTATGATGATTAATGAAAAAAATAGTAATTAAAAAATAAAAATAAACTAAGAAGCAATGATTGCAGAGGGTATGATTAAAACAAACAAACAAACAACAAAGTAATTGTCTCACCAAACCAGTGATGATGGCAAGAGGGCTAGTGTGGCTTCTTTGAGTTTTGAAAGTATCACATCCTGACAGGTCCCTAGTGAGAGTGACTTCAGTGGCAATATCCTCCTTGGTGTTGACCCTGACATCAGTGGCACAGATTCCATGGACAGTGGCCTAGATTAGATGAGGTAATCTAAATCAATGCAAATAAATGTTTGTGTACAGCAGTAATTGTGTAAAAGTGGGACGACCACTGGGCTGGGGGCATGCAGGTACTGTCCTACAAGTAGTGCATGCTTGAAGAAGATTAGATCAGATTTAGTTGCATTGCACCACACATGTCCACTGTAGACAGGGTGAAAGTAAAAAAAAATGCAGTGTTTTTCAATGTAGGTTTTTAATAAAAATAGATTTAAATTTTCAGAATTTATTTTAAATTATTTGGTGTTCTGAGGTGAGGTGGAGTGGGGTAATGGATCCCCATTTACTTTTAAGTCAGTAGGATTTTACACTAGACATACAGTATGTGGCCAAAGTTGTGTGGCCAAAACCATATTTACAATCAATTACAATAACTTTATTATTACTAATAAATACAGACAGATTGCTTTATGTAATGTATAGTAATGTTGTAGTGAGTATTGGGGGCTCTGTTGGAGCAAGGATATTTTGAATATTGATTATTAAAAATATATATAAATATTTGTATAATAAAAATAATAATATTAATACTGAGCAAAAATGCAAAAGCTGGCCTTAGTATTTTTCAGCGAATCATAGAACTGAAATAATTGTTTCAAAACTATCAATAGGTTTATGAGGATGTAGTGGCAGTAACATGAATGTCATGAAATAGTCAGCTGACTACCTAGGTCAAGATTACCATGTACCCTCATTAGAATTTATTATTCCAGATAAGAAGATTCAGAACTTATCTGGTTAGTTGTTAAGTGGATGTCCATAACAGCATTGCTTAAATTAAATTAATCTAACAATTTCAAAATACAATAGACAATTAATATCTTTACAGATTATAGCTTTAAAGCAGAAGAAAACATGTTTATGTACCATGTCTTTGCTCTCCTCCATCTCCATGACAGGGACAATCAGAGCAGAGATTATACCCCTCTTGAAGTTCAGAATGTTGGATTCATCTCCCTCTGGATAGAGTGTCACACCTGTCTCTCCCTCAACTACAAACTTCAGTGCATTCCTGTGCAAAGAGAAGGAATAGATGTTGAATAACTTATTGAACAGTTTCTGATTAATTTTTAAATCAGTTTATTATAAACTGGAGACCAGTCTCACAATGTATATTTTTAGAGGTAGTTTTTATTTTTCATTAGCTGTTGGTATATTTTAGCAATATTGGCTGTACTCATTTCGAATATTTGCAGACGTAACATTATCATTTGATAATTTGATAATTTGATTTCTCTAAAGGTAAGGGAGACATACTTTTCTATGGCTGCTTGAAAGGCTTGGGCCTCAGCAGCAGGTGCATAGATGGGCGCCCCATTTGCATCTGTTCCGACCACCTCAGTTAGGGAGCACTCACTGGTATGGAGCTCAAAGCTGCATGCCACGGGCACGTCAATTTCGACCTGTGGATATAAGGGTTGTATGTTAACGACTCTAAAGAATAAAGACCACAAAAGACATATTAAGAAACTGAATTGTTATATGATTTTTTAAATGTACCTTGCAGGAGATTTTGGGACCATTCGTGAGAGGGGGGGTCCCAGTCACCCTGTTCTGGATCTCAGCTTCATACCGATATGTATATTTTTTGTAGATCTTAAATCTTTTAGATACTGTAAATGCAATAAATGCGAGGTCAATTCAACAATAAGAATAATCCCACACTGCAAAATGTTCTCAGGAAAATGTATTTTTCAATTAGTTACTTGTTGTCCAATAAAAATAAAAATATTTTAACAAAAATGAAGGATATACCATATATTAGATTATATGATATATCTTTCATATACAGTATATATATATATATATATAGGAATTTTTTGAGAGGATGTATCTTAAATATACATTTTGAATACACACTTTTTCCTTTAGCACTGGTAGACTTTCCAGCTCATTTTCCTAAAAGTATTTTTTTTTCAATTTGAACAAAATAAGGACCTTTACTTAATACTTAAAATAATAATAAATAAAGTAAATAATAATAAAACATAATTTACATTTTTAATATTACTTTGTTTGAATTTCTTTACTTTTTATAGTTTTATCTAATCAAGACAAGCAATAAGAAATCTGGACATCCTGACTCAATCACTGTCTGTTGTTGATAAAGAGTGCATGGCCACGTTAGAATGGTGATGTCATTTACTGAGGGTTCAAAGTAAGTGACAACAACAATAGGTACAGTCCAATAGGTAAAAGATAAGGATAAATTAAAGGAATGCATAGATACCTCGAATACAAATAACATTTTGTCAAAAGATAAGAAATAATTGAAGAAAAATACTTACAATGACATTCTGGATGAGAATTTGACTCTGTTTCTTGCTCTGGTAAGAAAGTCATAAGGTAATTATGAATAGAAAAAAAATGTTAACAAGTTTGAAAATGCATGAATATATTAAATATTAAAAGATAATTCAAAGATTAAATTAAAAAATAAATATATAATGTGCAAAAAATAGGTGATGCGATATATAGAATGAAGAAAAATAAATAAAATATTTTCAGAACATGAAATGCACTAATGAAACATTAATGCACCAAGATGCAAAGGAACATTATACTCACGAGCTATGGCATAAGTGCCAAGTAGCAGCAATAGGCAGAGCTTCATATTCCCCATGATGGGTCAGAAGAAGCTCAGAAGCCCTGAGATTGCAGCGAGTCTTCCTCCGAATGGAGACTGGTGGTGATCATCTGGCTCTCATCTTTTATACTCGGATATGTTCAGTTCACTTAAACAAGGGTTGCGACAGGTCCAAAGTTCCATCAGCCAGTGTGGCAGGCCAAAGGCAAAAGCTGTTTCATAAACTCCACCAATACTTGCCTGTCAGCAATGGAACTGATGGAACCCACTGATTGCATGAGCCAACAACAACCACAGCTTTTAGGCCTTGATTGACTCTCTTTTATTTTCTGTAAAATCTTACATAGGTCAAATGTTGTTGTTGGGGAGAAAGACCAAACTAGTACCACAATGTTCAATGTAATGTTATGTAAAAATTGTAAAATGTAAAATTGTAATTAAAGGGCTTTGAAGGGCCTTCAACTTCTTGGGCTGTCACTATATATTCTTAATATTACTTACAGTTAAAACATACAAAAATATTATGGACATAAACTTTAAACAAAATATTATTTTGTTATAGGCAAATATATTACAAATGCCATTATTCTGCTAAGCAATACAGTTCCTGACATGTAAACCAAGGTTCTTAGTGTTTATATGGCCTATCAGTGAGGTAAGATGATCAAGTGTTGTATGCATCTACAGCTGTTACTATGTTTTGTTATTTAGCATTGCAATTCGACCAATTCGACCAATTCGAACAAACCAGCAATCAGGACTAGGAGTGCAAAATTAAAAAAAAAAAAAAAAAAAAAAAAAAAACCAATAAATTATTTAAAGATTAGAAACCTTGACTTAAATCACATCCAAGTAGTTACTACTAATTACCGTTTTCTGTAATGCCATATTCGAGTCATATCCTAATCAATTCAAGCAACATGCCCTCTTTCAATTTACAACCCTTATCTTTAAAACCAAGTCAGTGTGCAAAAGTTCAGAGAACATTTCAGCTATTTAGGATCTCTAATGGACTGTGTTAAGGAATGATCTATTCTGAATTATCTACAGTATCATTAGCACAGGACCTGTCTCGACATGAGTGTCAAATCATACATTTTAATTTTGTTTTATTTTAGCATGCTACGCTTCTCATGGTTCAATAGTTCAATCATGGTTTTATACTACTTTTAAAATCATAATGTTGTTGTTAGCATGGTTTGTTTCATTCATCATGTCTGATTCAGTCAAACTGGCAACATGCTGGTCTGTTTTAGTAGCAAACATAACAACCATGTTTAATAAAAGACAGTTAATCATAGCGATTTCAGAGCAGTTGCTCTTATCATTTTGTGTAAGGCAAATAAAGATTTAACTTTATCAGAGAAAAGCACATCAAGATAAGTTACATAAGTTAATCCATGCCACTATTGAGTTTTGGTTTGCTCACATAGGAGCTGCATGCATTTACCCTTTGTTTTTCTTTTATTTTATTGATTTTCTTCTTAAAGTATATGGTAAAAAGTTGAAGAATATATATATTCATTTTACCTTTTGATTAAATTTCTCTTTAAAAAAAAGAAGAAAGAGAAAAAGAAAAAAGTGGAATACACAAAACAGAAATTTGGCATTCTGTAGCTGAAACTGAATGTATCTGAAATGGAATAGGAAGTATCAAATGAAAAGTTGTTATTCATCTGTAAAGCTTTTACCTAGACAGCAGACAGAATATTAGCATAATTATATTAGAATTATTAGCTATAATTCAATGAAAAACTCATGTATTTGAGTTTTTAAAAATGTTATGCCATTTTTACATAATACAATATAACTTTCCCTTTTGATACTTCCACTCGTACTGCGTCGTAAGACGCTTATGGGAAAAAGCTCCTTTTTCTCCTGAGACTGAAGCATTTTAATAACGCAGTGTAACTGCACGGCCATTGGTTCGTGCAGTGTGATAAAAACGAACCAATGGCTAGGCAGCGGAGCTGCACGAGCCTATGGCGATGATTCGTGCCCGATCGCGCCAAAAGGGGCGGAGTAAATGGCTATATAAGCATGCATTTCGCCATAGGATCTCAGGTACTACGACTGAAGCGACGACTGAGTCGTGCAGCTGCATAGCACGGCCAGCAACGCAGTACTCATTCCCGTATCTCAGGGAACCGAGGTTACGAAAGTAACCGAGTACGTTCCCTTTCAATACTTTCACTCGTACTGCATCGTAAGACGCTTATGGGGAACCAGTACAATCCAGTCGGACTCGGGCCAGTAGATGAGACGTCGGACATTATTGCAAGGAATGTTTGTTTAATAGCCTATTTAACATTGTTATTTAGGCTACTTTCTTATTTAAATATATTATTTATTTGATTTATTTTTGCATTTTTTGGCTGCCTGTTCACTGACTGAAGTGCTAAAATAAACACGCACGTTTGTTAATAATGTTTGAGCCTCATTTATTTTGTGTTTCAAAATTATATACATATGTATTTTATTTATATATAGGCCTATATACACACACGTTATAATTTATATTTATAAAACACCGTGTTTGGGAGGGGAAAATCGGGCTAAAATCCTGTAGTGTGAGCCAGGCTTTAAGCAACCATGACCCGCTCTCCATGAAGAGGCGGAAGTTTTAGCAAAGGATAAATGGATTTCCAGCATTAAAAATCGCTTGCAGTAGCTCTACTATTAAATTTACTTAAAAATGGTTATTCCTGTACAGCTATGATAAGCTGTTTCTCCAACTTGGCAGTGCTTTCAATGTTATTAAGGAAAAGGATGAAGCTGTTTGGTTGGTTCTTGTCACAAGACCTGCGGTGATATGTTTTTATCTCTATGCGGCGTGGACGCGCCTGGAAAAAAACGAAGGCATTGCGTATATCTATGGTTCCATTATGAGCGCGCATACCGCGCATACCGCGCATCTACATTTGAAATAACGAACTTGAGCGCGCAAAAGACGCGACATATGAACAGCCCCTTTGACATTTAAATTACACATAATCACTAAACAACTTATAATAATAAGAAGAAGAAACAGCAGTAGCCTAATAATTGGCTAAACCTTTCAAATATTTATATATATTTACATTAGATTTATATATATTTTTTTACTCAACTGATTCATTAAAATCACTAAATCTTTAACAAATGAAACAGTGGACTTAAAATAAATTATTAATTCAATTAGGCCTATATTTGATCACAAACAATGATTAATTCCTCAATGAAACATCACTAATTATTATAGCCTATCTTTTATAATTATACCTACTATAGACTATTATTGACTTAAATTTACTGTAGTAATGAATACAGAGACACTAATTTGGGCAAACAGCACTAGTGACTTCTTCAGGACTTGAAGCTTAAAGTTGAGGACTTGCAACTCGACTTGGACTTGCCCGTCTTGACTTGGGACTTGACTTGGGACTTGTCTGGCTTGACTCAGGACTTGACTTGAGACTTGAATGCAAAGACTCGAGACTTACTTGTGACTTGCAAAACAATGACTTGGTCCCACCTCTGGTAGTTACTTCATAGTTATATTTCTTTAACCTTAACTACTAGATAATTAATAGTAGTTCTCCAGGAGGTATGACAGAATACATTAGTTATTGATTAGCTACCTGTTACTTAACACAATCAAAAATTAAAGGTAGTGGAATAGAATATACAGTTTAAAACCCATTATGCCTATGGAGAGTCGGCCATAAAACTTTGAAACACGTGTCTTGGTGTGTGTAGAAGTATGTATGTGCAACCTAAACTGGGGGAAACATACATACATGCATACATACATAAAGAGCCTGTAGTGTAATGTAACAGTGCTCGTTTCCTCAAAAAAAATATGTGGATGATTTGGATTTAATTTGTGTTAAACATGTAAAATTGTAAAAATAACAAGAATTGAATATGTAATAATCAAGATAAGATATATTTATGTTGACCAATTTCACTGTGCAATAAATATGTACATAAAAACAAAAGGATGTTTTTGAGTTACCTTTGGAGTTTGAAAAAAGACAAGACTATAAGGGTGACAATCATGTAAGTACAAATGTGTAAGTGGTGGAGACATAATGTGCTACCATGACAAGTGGCTTTAGAACAATTTCACGTCAGTCTTGTAACTACAAACATACTACAGCCTTTAGAACATGAAAAACCTCTTTTGGTGAATTACAGTAATTGTTTTCTAGAAATTATTATGTACAGTATGTACAGTAAGGGTGATATTCACAAAAATTCACCTGTAGTAAGTCAGTCTTGTAACTACAAACACACTACAGCCTTTAGAACATCAAAAAGCCCTTTTGGTGAATTACAGTAATTGTTTTCTAACAATTATTATGTACAGTATGTACAGTAAGGGTGATATTGGCAAAAACGTACCTGTAGTAAGTCAGTCTTGTAACTACAAACACTACAGCCTTTAAAACATGAAAAAACCCTTTTGGTGAATTACAGTAATTGTTTTCTAGGAATTATTATGTACAGTATGTACAGTAAGGGTGATATTCACAAAAAAAATCACCTGCAGTAAGTCAGTCTTGTAACTACAAACATACTACAGCCTTTAGAACATGAAAAAACCCTTTTGGTGAATTACAGTAATTGCTTTCTAGGAGTTATTGTGTACAGTATGTACAGTAAGGAAGAGATTCACAAAAATTCACCTGTAGTAAGTCAGTCTTGTAACTACAAACATACTACAGCCTTTAAAACATCAAAAAACCCTTTTGGTGAATTACAGTAATTGTTTTCTAACAATTATTATGTACAGTATGTACAGTAAGGGTGATATTGGCAAAAATTCACCTGTGGCTAATCACAATGAGTAATACAAGCTCTACAGTTCGATAATGTTTTATTTTAAATGTTGAAAGTCACTTTAATTAAAAAACATTGGACATTTTAAACCCAGATGGCAATATTTTCAGACGGTCCCTTAGGCATTAAGTGCAGTGATAGCACGTCAAAGCTTTCTCCGGTTTAAATTTGCTGCTACAATACGCTTAGCAGGTTTTTAAATAATATTTTCATGTTGATATAAAGTTGTTGCATATTGTTAAAAGTAATCGTGGTAGTGGTATATTTATCACACTCTAGAACAGGGGCAAACGAAAGCGAATGTCCGGCGAATATCAAACCTAAAACTAACTTTACCGAGCTAAAGTTAACCCGTTCTGCCAGTCAGTGGAGAACCATAGATATATATAGAATGACTAGATGTGTTACGTCGAGGTCTAGAGCGTCCACACAGGTCGGCCATCTTACCACAGGCTGGCTTTCTGGCGGGATCAGTCGAACAGTCGGATTTACAAACTGTTTGTTTTCTTACAAACATTATTAATTTGGTTATAATTCTGGATGCTTGAAAATGTTGAAATCGCAGCTTTTCTCCTCGAAAAAAAAAATGATTTAATCATGCAGTTTAGTTGTGTAACGTTATCACGGCTAGCTAGGTATCCTGAGGTAAAGTTAAGGTGAGTGATCTGCACAAACGTTAATAACGTTACTCTTAACTCGCAAAAATCTTGACAGATTTACAAACTGTTTGTTTTCTTACAAACGTTATTAACGTGGTTATAATTCTGGATCCTTGAACATGTTGAAATTGCAGCTTTTCTCATCAAAAAAAAAAAAAAAAACTGACTTAATCGTGCAGTTTAGTTGTGTATCACGGCTAGCTAGGCTACTAGCTACCCAGTAATTTGGGGCGAGGCAGAATTGCGCTTTCTTTTCAATATAATACACACATTATAAACATGATTTAACTGAATTTACACATGATTTCCTGTCTGGTCGGTTTGTTAAAACATCTTACATTTTGATTTCTACAGGAAATTGCTGACAAGACATTATAGTTTTTAGTGTGTTTATCTTATTCTTGAAGTACATACTGTTTTGCGGTGCTCAATTTCCTACACCTTCTACCTTATTTTGTTTATTCTCAGGTTAGGTAAAGATAGTCGAATCTGCCCTATCGTATAAGTAATTTTCATACTCACACCATAGGCTTCAGAAGACTCCTCCGTGGTCTGTTCAGTTCAAGTCTATCAATCAGAGTCTTTTGGCAGGCAGGCTTCTTGGTTATAATAAAGTATAATTTTATTGTCTATAGGTTATATATTTTACATGCAAATACTAATATATAAAATAAAGAAATATAAAAGAAAATAAATTGCTATCTTAGTCTTTCGAAGGCTTCAATGGCAGGTCGTCATGGCAGGTCGTCATGGCAGGTCGTCTGGCACCGGAGAAGCTGTTGCAGAACCAGCATCTGATGTCCTCTTCGTACTTCAGCCTTTTATACCCAGCAGGTGCATTCCAAAGTCCTGAGATACCATGAGTTTTTGGAAACCCCCTAAGAAAGTACCTATATAACCTCTCTACATCTTCGCATTCTTTCTTCTCCGGATTCTTCTCCTCTGCTTCACTCTACGCCTCGTCTACTACAGAACACTCGACGGTAACATTAGAATTCCTCTTGGTCATTCTTTTTAGCAAAGCTCTTTCTAATACATGTTTGTTTCCTAGCTATGTTCTTGCTAGTACATGTTATAAACCTTTTCTTAATAAATGCTTTAAAACAACAAGTATGACGTTTTACTTAATAAACTACTTTCAATAAAACGTATACAATACAAATGTGTGGTGTCTTTCTTAATAAACTACTTTCAATAAAATGTATACAATACAAGGGTGTGGTGTCTTTCTTAATAAACAACTCTCAATAAAACGTATACAATACAAATGTGTGGTGTCTTTCTTAATAAAGCTAACACAATACAATTGTTATATAGAAGAAAAGGACATACTTGCAACAGGAAAATTGCATATTTCATTAACACCCCAGTCTTGCAAGTTTGTTCTGCATCTTGAAACCCATGTATGGCATGTAACATTTCTTATTCCTGACACATTTGCTTAGTCTAGTATACACTTGTCTTGACTCCGTAACAACGTTCATTTGGAATGTGTTCATATATTGATCCACCCAGGGTCATTTGTTCTTAGGCCATATAATTTTACTTTCTATAATTTTTCCACTCACAATATCACCAGTTGGCTAAATTTTGATGTTTTGTTTTATAATTGTCAAATATTGCCCAAATTTTTGTCTCATCAATTTCCCATCAGTAATTTCATGATAACATGCTCCAATCAATTGTCCCTTAGAGTCTTCACAAATAAACGTGCGGCTCCTTCCATTAATCAGACATGTTCTACAAATGTCAACCAATGGAATTCTGTATCTAGGTACAAATACCGTCCCAGTGGCCGTCTACGTCATTTTGAAGCTCTGTCGAGACGTTTGTGTCTAGGGTGGCTGTTCTTTCATCTCCAGCAACTCCTTCAATGTTTTCATTTATAAAATAAAACACTTCATCAAATTTCACTACTCTGTTAACATCATTAGTGTACTTGCCATGCAACTCATGCGCTAAAAGCAAGTCATCATTTAGCCAACTTTTGTGAGCACTTAAGTCATTGTACCAGTATCTGGCCTCTGGGTGGAGCAACTTCAGTTTACTCTTGCATGGTTTAAATACATCTGTACTCAGGCATGTGATCAACTCGTGTAATCTTACACAGTATTCCATTGTTACATCATCATCATTAAACCAGGCTATCACTTTACATCTTTTAAAGCAATTTTTACACAGATCTCCCATAAAAAATCTAGTTTTCTGAATAAATAACATCTGATGATAACACATGCATTCATCTTCTCTAACAGCAATACAGTAGTTCGGAACAGTTGACCTTGCAGTTCTTTTAAACTCCTATAAAATATATTACAATTCAAAGTATCGCTATACATACTTTACTTATTTATTTTATTCTTAGTTACAATGTTCAGTTGTTGCTAATGAACAGCATTATTCTTTCTTAGACAGAATAAATATATAATTACCATTTGGTCGAAATGATCAAGTCGTTCAAAGACAGACTCTGCAGTCATCATTCTGCTATGTGCCATATATTCTCTTCGTGTTGGCAAATTAAGTCTTGGTGTGTCCTTAAGTCTTGAAGTGTTCTGTCTTTATGTTACTAGACGTATGAGGTCTTATAGGATCTAGGTTTGACAACACCCACTTTATCAGGTGCATGACGAGTTGAATGTAAATAACTGTCAGGGGGTTGTTTTACACCCTTTTTACACTTTTTCATTAACCTACAGACTCTAGAACAAATCATTCTTATCAGTTTTCTCCAAAATGATTAAAACTAACAGTCCAATTATTGTGATTAATATCACACGAAAATTACTCATGATCCACTTCAAAGTTCTATAGGTACTTTTTGACATCCCTCCAAGAAATAAAAAGTTCCTTTTTACTTCGTATTTGTATTTTTTATTTTTATTTTTAGAGACCTTACTCTCTTCAATTCCCCTTCTATACCTTTAGTTTTCTCTGGATTAGTACTTTTTCAAAATATTGTTTTTTAGCCATTATGAAATATATAAAATGGGGGCTTGCATCTGCATATATCGCCTTATCAGTGTTAATGGTCTTGGATAGCAACCTACTAATTCCCTGATTCATATTATTTCTGTTACTATCTTTTGTTTGCCCATCACACAATTCCAGTTTCTTTTATACCATAACAATATCTCACCATCCAAAATAGTTTCAGATGAACTAATCCTTTGTTATGTCCAAATCACCTCTGAAACTTCTTATCAGTTTATAAGCCATATTTGGCTCATCTTCTTTCCTATAGTATTCTGGAATCTCTTCAGGAATTACCTATGTATTTATTTGTTTATCGTTCTTATCTCTTATTCAAACTATAGGTATTGGATATTCCTTCCCTAACTTCTTGTTATCATACTGTACTCTAGCTCGATAATTTCCTACTGTGGATCATTTTATTGGATCCTTAATTTTAATTGGAATTATCTTTCCATACTCACTCATTGCTACTTCTTGCAGCAAATCAAACAGCCTAAACTGTATTATCATCTGATCAGTCATTGTGTTATTCTTCGTTATCAGATTTCTCCACAACAGTGGTTGCTTTAACCTTGTTTAAATTTTTACTCCTTAACTTTTAACTCCATCTCTATCTGAGAATATTATCCAATAACTGCCTTTAACTTTTGCCCTTATTCCTGCTCTGTGACTATAACTCTCATCACCTCTTCACTGCCCTGCCCACATATACAGCTAATCTAATGTAACTCTCTGACCGTGCAAGCTTGGTTTTTAAATCTCTTATTTAATATTTCTAGTACTTTAAAATGCCACATCACATGTAATTTCCAATTGTATCTATTCTTGGTTCATTCCTTAAAACTATTGTCAGGGCACTCTTACCAGTATTTATCTATTATAATACTGATTTAATAAAAGGTTCTTTTCTCTTTTAAAATGCTTAACTTGTCCTAGAGCTATTTCAACTTCCCTAATGGATTGGCCATACCCTCCTAGACCGGGAAATGGATTTCTTAACTTTTGCAAACTTTCACTGTATAATGTATATATTTTCGTTTGTAAACAGCTCTTTATACTCTAATGTTTTTCATTTATCTTTTCTTGCTATTATTCATCTAAGGGTAACATTTTATGATGTTCTATGTTAACCCCTTCTTTTTCTGACTTTTCAAGTGAATTTCTTTGTTTATCACTAAGGTTGTCAATTTCATAGTCTGGGTAAGTGGTACCTTATCCCTGTATCTTGATCCATTACAGTCAAATTTGTTCTGCTTTTTGCCAAATCCCAAAATACTATAAGTATAGCTATAGTTAACATTGTTACTACAAAGTTTGGTTTTCTTAAGCAGACCTTTTTCCATTTTCACACTATTCTACTATATTTCCCTCTGCTCGTCCATTTTGTTTCAGTTCCCGTTATTTTGTATCATACAACAGAAAATGGAGTGCTCTGGAATCTCCCTTAGTCGTTAATCATTCGTTTCCTCACATTCCAGCACTTGCTTCTGGATCTGAAGCTTCAACTCTGAAGTTGTTTTGTGTGTTAGAAGACTTTTCTCTATTGACTGGGCTTTCTTCCCCTTCTAAAAGTCTGATCAACACTCAAAACATTCTATTATTTGTTCCCCTTCTTTGGGGGTTATTTCCAATTCATTATTTAATTGATGAATTGTATACTTACGGTGCCAGACGACCAGACCACTGCCAGTAAATATTCGTTGTTCACTCACTACCTCTTTTTCTTGCTCTGCCATATACTCAGACTCTAGTTTAGTGTTGAATTCTATTCTTCATTTTTCACTAAGCATAGTTTCTCTTAACTTTGGTCCATCCAGAGACATACTATTATTGCTTCCATAACTTACTAATGTCTGTCTTTCACATTTGTACACTAGAGTAAAGTTGCTCTGTTTCTTTTTATGCATGTCACTGCATTTACATTGCACTCTAGAAACAGGGTTATTTTTCTTTCTCTTGGATTTCTTTTCCAAGAATTTACTTAGTTAAAATTAAATTTCTTTTACTCCAAAATCCATTTTCAGATGGCTCTATTGTTTGATTGCTATCCTACTCTTCTCACTATCTTATCCATTTTTAGTGTTAAACTCCTAAAAAGGATAAGCTGACTTTTTATTGTCTAACTTTATTATTATTAGACATTATCTCTAACTTGACACTTTATTGTTTTTCTTTCTTTGATTTTCTAAGTCACTGTAATACAAGGCTTCGTCCATATATTCATTCCATCTCACATAATTGTGATTTGATCTATAATAGGTATAATTATATACTTCACTTGCATACTGCGATTTTATTTAATTCAGGAGTACAGCATAAAGCTTTATATAAAACTATATGTTTCTCTGAAAGCTAATCTTCTAACTCCCTTTGAATGAACTAGCGTAATTACATTTACACGATTGAGGTCTAAACCAACTAGTTGTCTATTCTTCTAATGCTGTTATAATCACATTTGCAGATGCCTCTTTTAAGGATTTTGCCCAAATCCGACTTGAAAATTCATCTACTGCTATCAGCATGTATTTATTTCCTGACCTTGATTTATGATTTAAAGGTCCAGCTATATCTAATGACCATTCTTGACTAACTCTTTCTGGTGTAATTTTACCATAGTCATTTCTTATAGCTTCATTGTATCTTCTTTGCATACAATTTTTACATTTTAGTCCTATTTGTCTATATTTTTCCTCTAATTGGCAATAGTTATATAATTGTCTGATAAAACTTTGCCTATTTAGGTTTATACTGGGATTTTTCATGTATTTTTCATGTATATGTATTTTCTAAACAGTGTTATTCTTGTTTTCTCTGACTACAATTATTCTTCTTAATTTTGCTAACTTGTCTACCTCTCAGTTTCCTCGAGCTGCTTCTGTGTTATCTGTGGAATGTATAGTTTGATGAATAACTATCAGATCTAACCCTCTTATTAGATCATAAATTTCCTTCTAGTTCACTATGTTCAACAGGTTTTCCACAAAATTTTCCCTATATGTCTACGTTCTCATTTATTCTTGTTTTAACATATTTGCTATCTATTATAAGAATAACTTAAGCTTTAATTAGCTTATTTTAATCTTACACAAGCTTTTAATAAAGCTATTACCTCTGCAATTTGAGTTATTCCGAGGACACAGCTTTCGTCTCTTATCTCTTCTCCTTTCTTTACTTGTATGATAAATGTCCAATGAGCTATATTAGCGTCCACGAGAGTTTTTGACCCATCTGTGTACACTGTGTAACACTATGGTGAAGTATAAAGGCACTTAAATCCAAGAGACCTGGGCTCCAGCTGATTGATCGTGAGTTTGCTGGATACTCTCTATAAAGATATTTGTGTTTCTCTTTTAGAACACTATAATCTTCTGGTATTTTTGTGCCCCTTAAAATGCAAACCATACACACACAGAAATGGTTTGTGCTCACAGTGTCACTCTCAAAATAAGAATCAAGTTTGTGTACTCAGATTGCTAAATATGAATATACAGAAGTAGCATCAAATGAATACTTATTTATTTTCCTTGATCAAAATTCAAGACAGAAGAGATGAAATAGACAATTGTCTTCCCTTTCGCAAAAGGGCTGCACCTTTGCAAAACAAATTCAGACAAACATAAAAGATCAAACCCCAAAATAAAAGGCAATATAACTTGTATGTATACTCTTTTAAACCTCAACAACTTCAAAAATGTACATGAAGACGTAATTGTTCACACCAAGCGCTTGGATTTCACGTTGGGGCCCGTATTCGGTGTTGCAGGGGTTAATGTAAGCCGTCAGAAATGAATAGAAATCCGTTTTCACAGTACAAACTCGTTACTCACTCAGAATCCGCTGTGTAAACTCCTCGACAGACACTAGAAACTCACGTGAAAGTCCCTGTCGGAACGAGACAATCAGTCCAGCGTTGAAATAAGAGATGCGTCACAGCAAAAAGGATGGCCGATGAAAAGCATTCGCAGGTCTGCCACGAAGACTGAAACCTCCTCCCTTTAACCGATGAATCTGGGTCCTTGTATTCACGTAGAGCTACATGAAAATACTCCGATGCAATTCTATAACTTTTCCTGGGTCCTTGACTACGAAGACAACGATAAAACCACTTTAGCCCTCTCTATTGAAGCTGCTACGATACGCAGAATCTACTCGTTTCTAATCTTCCGGGACACCATAAACTCTTTTTGTTATGCTGAATACTGTTATGGACACAGTCTCTGTCACTACAACAATTTCACCAGCATACAATTAGGCGTTTTTCGGGCTTTTTTTAAGCCAACAGCTCGCAAACTAAAACTCCGATGAAGCAGCTCCACCGACCTTCGAGTCCCTCCTCCCCCTTTTTTCCGATTGGCTGCTTGTCGCACTCCGAACCCGTTGGAAACTCTGATTGGTTAACATTTTAAACACACATTATGAACACACTGCATTGTATACACAAAATATACATAAATACATACAAATATACATTTCTCGAATAAAATAAAACTAAATAAAATTATTCACAGGGTTACACCCTCCCCCCTCCAAATTCCAGCATGTCCTCATGTCTGGACTGAGGGAGAACACAAAAAAAAAAATAAGTAGACTCAAACCTTGCATTAAAATTATTAATTCTAGAATCACACTCTAGGGACTATGCAAGGGAAAGTCCTTGAGCCTCTTACGCACCCATTACACAATGCTTGAGAATTACACCACCACACATGTCTGTCTTCATCCAGTTTACAAAACCATGATGACCGGGGTCCATAACTATTAACCCTGCAAAAGTGGGAAGTAACAACTCTTTCTTTGTCAGGTGCTCCCAGCTCAGGATAAGTAAACCTCTCAGGGGGTTTTCTTTGCCTCTCAGACCTCCTCACCTGAGGATTTTCGAGGACATCAGACAGTTCTCCAACTGAAGTTACAGGAACACTCAACTCAGGTGGGCTATCAGTATGTTCACACCGCTGTTCGCTTATATCTTCAATTACCCCCTCAGTTTCAATCTGCTCTTCCTGTAAAGCCTCAACTTGGTCTCCCAACAACTGACCCCCCTGCTTTACCCTGGGGTACTCAACATCAGACACTAAGGAACCACTGTCTTGTGGGTCTTGACCCTGATCTTCATCCCCCAAAGAGGTAGAATCAACATCAATGAAAGGACCATAGCCATATTCTGACTCAGAGTCAGATGACAAATCTCCCGGTAGAGGCTCAGATGGAGGCTTTGTGTTTTCGCTTCGTTTTTTCCTGATCTTATGAATTTTGACAGGAGGTGGGCTTTCTCTTTCAGGACTTATTTTCACCTGCCGTTTCAAAGGCAAGATACGGTTTCTATGTAGAACCTTTTTAGGCCCGTTACCACTTTCGGGTACCAACTGATATACCGGCAGGTTAGACAACTGATTCTCTACCACATATGGTGTTGAATGCCACCGATCTGCAAGTTTATGCTTGCCTCTTAAGCCAAGGTTCTGAATAAGTACTCTGTCTCCAGGACTTAGACTATGAGGATGCACTTTCTTGTCATACCTCCGTTTGTTCTCCTTGTTCGCACGAGCAGATGCAGAGCTCGCCAACTCATATGCATTCTTTAACTGCTGTCTTATTCTTTCCACATACTTCCCATATGTAACTGGCATAACCTCATCAGACTGAACCCCTAAGGCCACATCCACGGGCAACTTAGGCTCTCTTCCAAACATGAGGAAGAATGGTGTGTATCCAGTGGCTTCATTAGGGGTACAGTTGTACGAATGAACCAAATGAGCAATATGCTGACTCCACTTTGATTTCTGTTGTGCATTTAAAGTACCAAGCATATTGAGTAACGTCCTGTTAAACCTCTCGGGTTGCGGGTCTCCTTGTGGATGGTATGGGGAAGTACGGGATTTCTTTACCCCCATCATAGTCAACATTTCCTTGATCAAATGGCTTTCAAAATCCCGCCCCTGATCAGAGTGTATTCTATTTGGTAGGCCGTAATGGACAAAATACTTCTCCCACAAGGTTCTCGCAACCGTTAAAGCTTTCTGGTCTCGGCAAGGGAAAGCTTGAGCATACCGAGTGAAATGATCAGTAATGATCAGCACATTACTCACATTTCGGGTGTCTGGCTCAATGGTTAAAAAATCAATACAGACTAAGTCCAGAGGACCAGAACTATGCAAGTGTGACATAGGCGCGCTCCTTTGAGGTAAAGTCTTCCTCATGATGCAGCGAGCACAACTTTTGCAGTAAACTTCCACTTCAGATTTCATTCTCGGCCAGAAGAAACGGTCTCTCAATAACGCATACGTTTTCTCAAAACCTAAATGACCATTGCTATCATGAAGGGACTTAAGTACTGAATCTCGAAACTCAGTCGGAAGCAACAATTGCCGTATTTCTTTTTCTCCTTGTTTAAGAATGACTCTGTACAAAAGGTCTTGATTGATTAACAAATTCTCCCATTCCTTCTTTAGGAACCTCATATCTGGATGGTCAGACTGAACACTGTCAGCTGGATGCTTCTGCCTAATTGCAGACCACACTAATCCCAAGCAAGGATCCTTTCGCTGAGCAGCACTTAACTCACTAGGCAGTAAATCAGGTAAGCGTCCGCTGGACAGGTATGTATAGGTACATAAGGCTTTTTCCCCATCGGATAACCGAACACTCTGTTTTTCTTGAGCTGCCAGGAAATTTGCACTTCCTGCCCCAACCTTTGTTTTCACAGATTGGCAGAGGGTACGAACCTCAGAAGCTGAAAGTTCATGCAGCTCTTCTTCACTTTCAGGGTTGTAGTGGGGTCGCCTGGACAAAAAGTCTGCATCAATGTTTTTCTTCCCTTGTCGATACTTCAAGCTGAACTGGTAGGTAGATAGAGCTGCTAGCCATCTGTGACCTGTAGCATCTAACTTAGCTGAAGTCAAAATGTAAGTCAGTGGATTGTTGTCCGTTCTGACCTCGAAAGTCACTCCGTAAAGATAATCGTGTAGTTTATCAACTACGGCCCATTTCAAGGCCAGGAATTCCAGCTTATGCGCTGGATAATTTCCTTCAGAAACAGAAAGACTCCTACTAATGAATGCAACTGGGCGCAATCCTTCGGGATGCTGCTGGTAAAGCACACCACCCAGTCCATCCATACTGGCATCAACGTGTAACACGTAAGGTAGTTCAGGGTCAGCAAAAGCCAACACCGGAGCTTGCGTCAAACAGCGCTTCAGATCCTGAAAAGCCGTCTCACAACTGTCATCCCATCGAGAACCAAATGGAGCTGAAGGTTTCATATACTTATCAGTAGATGGCTTCTTGATATTGTCCTTTCCCTGGCGGTTTTGTGGATAACCCTTGAGCAACTGGTTGAGGGGTTTACACAAACTAGAGTACCCTCTCACAAATCGTCGATAGTACCCACAAAACCCCAGGAAGGACCTTAATTGGGATACTGTCTGAGGTCTTGGCCAATTCACAACCGCTTCCACTTTAGACGGATCAGTGGCAATGCCATCTTGTGACACTATGTGCCCAACATACGTCACAGAAGTCCTGCAAAACTGGCATTTGTCTAATGACAACTTTAAACCCTCCTCTTTGAGCCGGTCAAGAACTTTAAACAAACGCTGGTTGTGCTCCTCCAGGGTTCTGCCAAAAATAATCAAGTCGTCCAAATAAACCAGTACTTCCAGAAAGTTCATGTCGCCTACTGTCTTCTCCATAACTCTCTGGAAGGTTGCAGGCGCCCCACTAACCCCCTGAGGCATACATTCAAACTGATAAAATCCAAGTGGACAAATAAATGCCGTCTTTTCCTTATCAGCCTCCTCCATGGGAATCTGATAATACCCACTCCGCAAATCAAGTACACTGAACCATTTACTCCCAGCCAAACTATGGAGTGCATCTTCAACACGAGGAACAGTGTACTGATCAGGTATAGTGCGTCTGTTCAACGTTCTATAATCAACACACATTCGCACTTTACCCGATTTCTTACGCACCACCACGATGGGAGAAGCATAAGGGCTTTTGGACTCAGAGATGATACCACATTTCTGCAATTCAATCAGATGGTTTCGTACATCTTGCAAATCAGCAGGAGGCAAACGGCGAGAACGCTCACGAAAAGGAGTGGAATCAGTAAGCCGTATTTCATGCTTCGTACCCTTTGAACGTCCCATGTCCCATTCATGACAAGAAAATACATCACGTCTCTCCATCAATTTTTCACACAACTGCTGCTTGGCATCCTCAGGTAATGGTGAATTACCGAAGTCAAACGATGAGGGATTTATCATACTGGACAACTGATTGTCTGCTAATGTGGGCTGAGGCACAATAGTGACAGGGTAAAGACGAGCAATTGGCGTGCCACGTTTCAGGTGTACATCTTTAGTGGACCTGTTCCTCACAGTCACAGTCAAAAGGCGGTTTGATACCATTGAAACAGATTTTACTTCAGGTCTCACTAATAGATCATCTGAAATGCTAGTGTCCTCAGGCTGGTCTATCAGTACATGTGCGTCGGTAGGTTTTGGGAAAAACTTAGGTTTACCCAAAATTTGACATGACTCTCCTGGTCTCACAACAATTGATTTATGCTGTGTAAACCACACAGTACCATGCCTCTCGCAATCATCAGATGAGTCATCATCCTTCTGAATATTCTCATAGACCTCTCGCACTACAGAATGTATGGACAAAGTATGTAAGAAATGATCACCCAGCTTCTGTTTACAATCTTCGAACAAACGTCTCACTATATTGGTGTTAGTCCCCAAAAGAATGGCAATTCTCTTCTCTGATTGAGAGTCTGGGCAAACAAGTGCAAGGGTGTCAACAGCTTGTGGTAAGCCTACCACATTTTCAGTGAATTCAAGCTTAACGGAAAGATAACCATCATATGGGTATTTGTGCGAACTCAAACCCCATATTTCAAGATTTTCCACAGGCAACAGTGGTAAGTGTTTCAAGTAAGCGTCATAAAAGCTTCGATAAAGGATAGTGACTTGAGAGCCACTATCGAGCAAAGCTTTTGCATAAACTCCTTCAATTTGAACTGGTACTTCAGAAGTTGGACCAATCAAACCAGTTGGAATTTCAAAAGAACAAGTAATTTCATCTTCAAAACAAGATGTGGAACGAGACTGAATAGGAGTCCTGCGCCGTTCCTCCACGGGGCTCCCTAGAAGTTTCCCGACCACCTGCTCTGACTAATCAGCTTTTGATTTACTCTCCTCAGATTCTCAGTCCCCCGACACTCTCTCTTTGTGTGGCCATCCTCACCACACTTATAACAAAAAATTCCAGGCCGAGGAATCTTGGACGTGCTTTTCCTATTTGAAACTTCTGCACCACTAACATCTGCTACTTGACACACAGGGCCCATTGCCCCAAGAGAAGGCTCAGGAACAGGCGTAGATGTGACTGCCTTCAAAAGTTTGGACACTTGTGCTGTAAGTGCACTCACCTCTTGCTTTATACTGCTCAATTCAGACTTAGAAGGAGCTGGTGGAACAGAGGCGGCAGCAACTACTACTTTTCCGCCATCCCTAGCCTTGATCCAATCCTCTTCTTCTCTCACTTCCCGTAGTAACTGTGAAAAACTAGGAGGATCCCGCAAAGTGTGGGTCATTCTCAGTCGGAGTGCAACCATATCAGTCGTACGGGCTCCTCTAACCACTTGCTCCATTCGCATGCGATTCAAATCAGCAGCTACAACTCCTCCTTTTACAAGCATGCGGTGAAGGAGCTTGTCTAATCTATAAAGAAAATCAGACAGCCTTTCGTTTTCCTTTTGGTAAGTACTCCTGAACTTTGCAAAAAGATCAGAAGCACTTTCAGTATCACCATAGGCCGTTTCCAAAGCAACCAAATAATCAGTAGCGGTCGCAGCTGGATTACTAACCTTCAGAAACCGAATTATGTCTGAAGCAGGTCCTCTCAGACTTTCGACAATACGCTGCCTTTTCACAGAATCAGCACACTGCCACTCGCTGATCATTTGGACCGCCTGCTCCATCCAGGGATCATACTCTTCCTCCCCAGCAGGTACTGGTTTCACTCCTGAAAATACTCTTAATCTCCTGTAACTCAAAGGGTCAGTGGGCACATGAACACACTTTTCAACAAGGCGATCAATAGCATTCACCAGGTCCAGATTAACATTTACATTAGAGGAGGGACCTGGCTCCAATATAGCCTTCGCATCCTCCACTGATTTCCCTTCCTGTTGCAGCAGCGACAATAATTTCTCTTGAAACACAGCATCACCTGCAGGAGGATCTGAAACCATTCTTTCAGGTAAATGTACCCTCCATGGCCCCACCTCACCAGGAATCCCTATCTCTGGTGGTACAGCATCTGGATCAAGATCATTACTGGTTTCTAGCAAAAGGAACAACTTAGTTCCTGTAGGATCTCCCCGTCTACCATGAATCTTAGTATGGCCAAATACTTTAACTGTATTAAGCACATCTGCAATAGTCTCATTCGTTACATCTATTGGGACATCACTAAGTATAATACAGCGAGATGGATTTATTTTCGCCTGACGACTCCATTCACCAGCCTTAGAAATATCCATGACTCCACAAAGCTGTGCAAAGAAAATAAAAACGGGAATCAACAACCACTCAGAAGAAAAAATAAATATGAATAAATTAAAACAAATCCCAGCGGTGCCTCCACAAATGTAACACTATGGTGAAGTATAAAGGCACTTAAATCCAAGAGACCTGGGCTCCAGCTGATTGATCGTGAGTTTGCTGGATACTCTCTATAAAGATATTTGTGTTTCTCTTTTAGAACACTATAATCTTCTGGTATTTTTGTGCCCCTTAAAATGCAAACCATACACACACAGAAATGGTTTGTGCTCACAGTGTCACTCTCAAAATAAGAATCAAGTTTGTGTACTCAGATTGCTAAATATGAATATACAGAAGTAGCATCAAATGAATACTTATTTATTTTCCTTGATCAAAATTCAAGACAGAAGAGATGAAATAGACAATTGTCTTCCCTTTCGCAAAAGGGCTGCACCTTTGCAAAACAAATTCAGACAAACATAAAAGATCAAACCCCAAAATAAAAGGCAATATAACTTGTATGTATACTCTTTTAAACCTCAACAACTTCAAAAATGTACATGAAGACGTAATTGTTCACACCAAGCGCTTGGATTTCACGTTGGGGCCCGTATTCGGTGTTGCAGGGGTTAATGTAAGCCGTCAGAAATGAATAGAAATCCGTTTTCACAGTACAAACTCGTTACTCACTCAGAATCCGCTGTGTAAACTCCTCGACAGACACTAGAAACTCACGTGAAAGTCCCTGTCGGAACGAGACAATCAGTCCAGCGTTGAAATAAGAGATGCGTCACAGCAAAAAGGATGGCCGATGAAAAGCATTCGCAGGTCTGCCACGAAGACTGAAACCTCCTCCCTTTAACCGATGAATCTGGGTCCTTGTATTCACGTAGAGCTACATGAAAATACTCCGATGCAATTCTATAACTTTTCCTGGGTCCTTGACTACGAAGACAACGATAAAACCACTTTAGCCCTCTCTATTGAAGCTGCTACGATACGCAGAATCTACTCGTTTCTAATCTTCCGGGACACCATAAACTCTTTTTGTTATGCTGAATACTGTTATGGACACAGTCTCTGTCACTACAACAATTTCACCAGCATACAATTAGGCGTTTTTCGGGCTTTTTTTAAGCCAACAGCTCGCAAACTAAAACTCCGATGAAGCAGCTCCACCGACCTTCGAGTCCCTCCTCCCCCTTTTTTCCGATTGGCTGCTTGTCGCACTCCGAACCCGTTGGAAACTCTGATTGGTTAACATTTTAAACACACATTATGAACACACTGCATTGTATACACAAAATATACATAAATACATACAAATATACATTTCTCGAATAAAATAAAACTAAATAAAATTATTCACAGGGTTACAACTGTTATTCCTTTAAATACCTCTACCTCTATTTTATTTTAAGTTTGAACCTAACCAATCACTGTCATCGCAAATTCTGGACTTTCGGATCTTTTATTTTTCATTAAATTTCCCGTTATTTCTTCATCTATGTTAATTTTTCTGTCCTTGTGCAAGATCTTAACATTCTGCATATCTCTTACTAATTGCTGTTAGTTTCTTCTTGATAGGTAAAAACTTTTCTTTGGATTTTTCCAGCTTTCACATCTTTTACTAATTGGTATTTGTAATTACTTCTTTCATTTTTTCTATTAATTGATAGCCAGTTAAGCCGCAATCTAAATTTACTTTTTAAGTCTTCTCATAATTTCATCCTTTCTTCTTTGACCTAAACTTAAAATTGCGTCTTTTAAGTTTTGTAGCATTTTCTCTGCTTCTTCAGTCCAACCTAATTTACTACCTTTCATTGTAGCATATTGGTTAAGCTTTTTTTTTTTTTTACTAAACTTAAGAACTATATTCCTTACATAATTCATAAGTCCCATCATTTGTTGTACTTTTTTAACCCTTTCTAAAGTTTTTAGATTTGTACTTCACTTTTTTATTCTTTGTGTAATTTCTCTATTCTCTGCTGATATCCAAAATCCTAAAAATTCACCCTTATCTGTTGTAAGATTGTAATAGGGATTAATTACATAATAATTTATAATTTAGCTCAAAGGGAATCGAATATGATTCAATAGGGAATTTGAACAGAATCGCTGTTTTACGGCTGTTCAGAGTCGACGCGCGATTCATTCACAAGCCGTCTAACAGAAACTCTGCAATGGATATTACTATCCAGAATATAGTGAAAACACTATATATAAGCACAGTAGCAAAATCAGCAGTTTAAGACATTAATTTGTAAGCACAAAACACAAGATACTTATCTTTTCTAATAAAAATATGAATTTATTGGATAAACCTAACACATACAAACTAATCTAACATAAACACACGCATTCACACAGGTTGCAGAAAGAGAAAGTGAGGAAAGAATGAGTTTAAAGGAATGAAAATATGAAGTACCAAGTTATAGCAATATGTGCAATTGCTTAGACCTGAACAACCATCAATCACTTAATTAACCCTCGTATTGAGTCTCTCAAAGAGGTTATTAAACTTTATCAAATGCACCAGTTCAGTTAGAACCTGGAAGTTACTTGCGTTGCCTTTGTCTGTGAAGGGAATTCCTTTCGTCGCTCGTTCCAGAAAGGGTTTTCCCGAGGTTGCTGATTGGTTGGTGGTCGGTCAATGTGATATCTTCTTGGGCGTTGGCTGGATATGAGAGTTGTGCGTGCGCTGTTAAAGTTCGGGTCCACGAAGACGTTTAAGTCGGTCGCGGCTTGCACAAACTTAACTAGAAACGAAACTCTCAACGGAAAGAAATAAAAAAAAAGATTAAAGAAAAAGATAGAAGTGTGGTGATCTTCTCATGTTTCCTTTAAGTCAAGTCAAGTCAAGTCACCTTTATTTATATAGCGCCTTTTACAATACAGATTGTGTCAAAGCAACTGCACAGTATTTAAACAGCACAATAGTGTGTAAGTAATGCATTATTGTAACAATCAATTTTCAGTTAAAGGCAGTTCATCAATGAATTCAGTGATATCATCGTCAGTTCAGTTCAAATAGTATACGATATCGCTGGAAAATGTCCCCAACTAAGCAAGCCAGAGGCGACAGCGGCAAGGAACCAAAACTCCACAGGTGACAGAAATGGAGAAAAAAACCTTGGGAGAAACCAGGCTCAGTCGGGGGACCAGTTCTCCTCTGGCCAGACCAAACAACAGTTTGTACCAATGTCTGATTGTAGAGAACTCATCAGGATCCTGTGGTGTAGCGCCGATGGCTGTCAAGGTTGGCAAGGTCTTTATTGATGGTCCGCCTTGGAGCTCATCTGGTTGACATCCACGGCTATTGAAGTCATCTCTAGGTGGTGATCCACGATCTAAGCTGGGTACGGACTGGATCCGGGGGACTGGAGTGACCATCTGATCTGGATACAGGCTGGGTCTGGAGGCTACGGTGACCTCGGAATAAGAATGAAACAGACTAATATTAGCGTAGATGCCATTCTTTTTACGATGCAACGAGTGCATCAGGTGTTATGGGAGGTGTTTTCGGTTCCGGTTGACCTAATTAATGCAGCCTAACAATCCTTTAACGGATTTGAATTATAGAAATGTGTTAATGATTTTATGTGTAAGCCAGGTTAAAGAGATGTGTCTTTAATCTAGATTTAAACTGACAGAGTGTGTCTGCCTCCCGAACAGTGTTAGGTAGATTGTTCCAGAGTTTAGGCGCTAGATAAGAAAATGATCTGCCGCCGGCAGTTGATTTTGATATTCTAGGTATTATCAAATTGCCAGAATTTTGAGAACGCAGCGGACGTGAAGGACTATAATACGATAGGAGCTCGTTCAAGTACTGAGGAGCTAAACCATTGAGGGCTTTATAAGTAATTAGCAAGATTTTAAAATCTATACGATGTTTAATAGGGAGCCAATGCAGTGCTGACAGAACCGGGCTAATATGGTCATACTTTCTGGTTCTAGTAAGAACTCTAGCTGCTGCATTTTGGACCAGCTGGAGTTTGTTTATTAAGCGTGCAGAACAACCACCCAATAAAGCATTACAATAATCTATCCTTGAGGTCATGAACGCATGAATTAATGTTTCAGCATTTGACATTGATAGCATAGGTCGTAATTTCGATATATTTTTAAGATGGAAAAATGCGGTTTTGCAGATGCTAGAAATGTGGCTTTCAAAGGAGAGATTGCTATCGAATAGGACGCCTAGGTTCCTAACTGATGATGACGAATTTACAGAGCAGTCATCTAGTATTAGACTGTGTTTTAGGTCATTACTTGTGGAGGTTTTAGGTCCAATAATTAATACCTCTGTTTTTTCAGAATTTAACAGTAAGAAGTTATTCGCCATCCAGTATTTAATATCAGCTATGCATTCTGTTAGTTTTTCGAATGGATATGTTTTGCCGGGCTGCGAAGAAATATAGAGCTGAGTATCATCAGCGTAACAATGAAAGCTAACACCATGTTTCCTGATGATATCTCCCAAGGGTAACATGTAAAGCGTAAAAAGTAATGGCCCTAGCACTGAGCCTTGAGGTACTCCATACTGCACTTGCGATCTAAATGATACCTCTTCATTTATTGCCACAAACTGATGACGGTCAGATAAGTACGATTTGAACCATGCCAGTGGTTCAAATCCTTTAGAGGAGGAGGCTGGCATTCAGGCCAGGCGGCGTCGAGACGCGGCGTGAGGGACGTAAGAGAGCTTATAGTAAAGAGATAAGAGAGAGATTTGAGGGTGTCCTTGGTATTTAAACTCAGCTTTTGGACACCTCCCAAAATGATGTCTTGACCAATTAGAACATTGGCTGAACTCCGGTGGGCTGCTGGTTCCACCTTCCAAACCATAAATCACCATGTTATCTTATTAGTCCCGTGATCCCAAATTCCCGCTCTTTGCAGAGATAAATTTGGACATGATTTCTATAACAAGACAATAATACATTTCGCAAAGAATTGAATTACAGGAACATTTTGAGAATGCGATTTCCAGACCGTGCATATCAAACATCAATATAAACCATTAAACTATTCAATAGTTATCAAAAGGGACATACACAATGAGTGATTAAAACATAATAGACAAATGTGTGGGTTACATATATGATAGGAAGTTATACATAGAAATGAGGAGTTGCTCCTTAGTTCTTTAGCACATTTTAGGCGCATATGTACATCAATAGACAGTTTTCTGTGCCCTTCTGTGAGGGTCTGTTCTCTAAGCTGGGAGGTCAAAAGTTTAGGGAAGGAATTTCCGTTGTGTCCTGTGTGTGGGGGAAAACCAACCATATCGCTAATGACTTTACTCATGTGATGTTCAAGATCTGCATCTCTTTGACCATTAATCTTGGTTACTTGCTCCAAATTTGACAATCTCCTTATTCGAAGGATTTGATTATGAAGAAGTGTCTTTGTGTTAATTTTGCGAGTTCTTAGTTAGTTGGGTTGGCTTCAGGCTGGCGGTCTGGCGCCAGGCTATCAAACGTCAGATTTATGACGGGCCTCTTGTGGAATGTGAGTCTGTAGTGTTTTTACTTTTAATCGACTCTCCCAAATTGTTTGATTCGCGCTGATATCCCTACATATCCCCCTTTCGATCGGTGATGTGTTGTGGGCAGAAGACATCGACGAGCGCTGGAGAAACAAAGGCAGAAGAAGCAGGCAGAAACACAGCAAACAACAAGACAACACTTCCAGGACAGTTACTGTACCGGTGCATGGCATTACGTTATTCGGGTACATGTAGTACCTGGAAAATGGTCGAATTCACATAGAAATTGTTGTTCAAATTTGTTCACGTATAATGATGCTTTGATCAAATTTTGTGATTAAATTTGTTTGTTTGTTTAAGGTTTTAAATTTAGAGACGTTCTGGTGACATCATCTGTGGTAAAATGATTTGACCTATCTTGCATGGAGCTCTCTGGCTCCCATTCAGTTTAGAATGGCTTGCGGATATTAGGTGTGGCAAGTCAATCCTAATATCAGACCTTTGACCCTTGTAGGGTGGCTAGGAGTTTCACCTGCTAAAGCAAGAGGGGAAGGAAAGCGATAGGCAAGAGGAAAAAAACAAAAACAAAACAAAGAAAATTAGCTGCGGGTTTGCCTAGTCAGGGTTGCGAGTACTATTGAGCTAGGATGGCAGGTGCAGCTGATGTGTCATGTACCTTAACAGTGTCAGGTGTTCTACCTGGGGTGTGGATAGTTGCATGTTTCTTCCTGGTGGATGTAAAACTATGTTAAGCTGAGATTTGAATATTCTACTCGTGGAAAGAATAAGTTTGTCAAATGTGTTATCAGTAGGTGTGGTTACCTTCTGGGTTGTGAATGTTAATTGTGTAGTGTATGTATGGTCAGATCTGTTTCAGTCTGTTTTGGCTCCCCCTTTTCTTGTAGGTCGGTGAAGATGCTCTCTGCATCCTTGGCTTGGATGAGGGTGTGTTCAGATGGGGGTCAGTCCAGCAAGGCAGGAAGTTCTTTAGCAGACAGTCGGAGGTAGTTTGGCATGGCTGTGTGAAGCTGGGGTGCAAAACTTTGTCTCCTATGTTGCATTTCACTTGTGATGCCTTCTGGTTGTGGCAGACTTTCTGACCTTCTGTGCTTTAGTGGTTGCTGTTGCACAGACATGAATGTGGTTCATGGAGTTGAAGTTCATTTGACAGTTTCTTTGGAAGTGATGGGTGACTGAGGTGATGTTCTTTGGTACCTCAGAGTTTTCATCAGCGGTTGGCCGTGAGAGACTTGTTTGTTCTGGGTGGTTGTTGAACAGGTGCTTGTCATCTCTGATGCGGTGGTGTACCAGGTGATCGTCGGCCTTCCGTTCTGTCGCTGGTCACAGCGAGCATGACTTCTGTTTCTAGTCATTCGTGTCTAGCTGGTTTTCAAGGAACTCTTTCAGTTGTTTCATGACTTGTTCCATGTCTTCTGAGGGTGAACAGTCTTGTTCTTGTGTAGACTTAGAACTGTGGATGTCTAAGTGTTGCTGATGTGGGTTCTGTCTTTGCTTACCCACTCTAGTTGCTGTTGGACAAGCCGGTCGTTTGGCTTTGCATGTCCAGTTAGGTTTCCAGCTGATCCTTTCTTTTGGGTTTCTTGAGAAGTGTGGCTGGTCCCATGGCTTTTCCCAGCGGTTGGGCTGATAGCTGTTGTGGACATGGGGCTCACGTTCTCTTTGCTCTTGATGGAAGACTCGGGTGTCGTGGTGCCACTGGGTGTCGTCCAGTGCATGGATTGAGTCTTTGGTGAAAGAGTTCAAGAGTGTGGAGGTTTTGTTACCTTTCTTTGAGGTCAACTTTTGCTTGGTGTAGGCCTTCTGTGTTAGATTGCGCAACTGTTGGATGGTCATAGAGCGCGGACAGGCCATGACGCCGAGGTGACGACTGACTCCAGGGTGCAGATTTTTCAGAAAAAGGCTTTTGAAGTTCACCTCTTCTTCAAGGTCAGGTTTGTTGTGTGCACCGAAGTAAGCTTTTCGGAGTCGGTTGTAGTAGCTTTGTGGCGTCTCTTGTCGACCTTGTTTGGTCTCCAAGGCGGTTAACAGTCCATATTCAGACTCAGGGTCTGTAAACTCTTTGATCAGGACCTCACAAAGTAGCTGGTAGTTTGACTTTGTGTGACTGAGTTGTCGATCTATGAAGTTTCGTACTTCAACACTTGACGTTGCTCTTAGGAGGTACAACCTGTCTCTGTCAGTCACATGAGGTCTCATTTCTAAATGAAAATTAATATCTTGCAGGTGGGCCTGGATGTCGTGGCCCTCTTTGGAGTTCGGGTCAAACTGGCTGATGCTTTTAGACAGCTTGTTGAGGTCTTTGATGGTCAACCCAGGTGCAGTTCCAGGGTCTGCTTGGATGGGGTTTCTGCTTTCAGTGGCAGGAAAGAGCTGTGTGGCGAAGGCTAGTGATGTTTCGGGAGGTGGCCCTTCACTTCTTTCATTGGATGCCAGTTCTTGGATGTGAGACTTAGCTCTGCTCAGCAGTGGTGAGGCTGAGAGATGCTTCGCTCTTCTTGACTCTTGTTTCAGCTCACAAGCATCTTTGAGTTCTTTTCTGACCATGTAGAGCTCATCGTTGACATCATGTAGATGTTGGGTCAGATTGTCTATTTCAGTGCTGTACCTTTCAAGGTGGTCTTCTAAGGCACTGATTTCAGCATTCTTGTCGCTGATGTCGTTCTTGGCTTTCTCTAGTAGCTGTTCGGCATACTTGAGTCTGTTTACCAGGTCTCTCTGGGCAGCCTTTGCTTGTTGCTGGTCAAGTTGAGCTGTTGCCAGGGCTGCTTGGAGTTTTTTAACTTGTTCCGTTGTTTCCTGCTCCCTCTCGTTGGGTGCTTTGAGTTGATCTTGAACTTTAACTTCCAGCTTGTCTATGCGGCGTTGAGCACGTGACAGCTCCTCTTGGAGATGGGTGATGTGCTTGTCGCTCAGTTTCAGCTGGGTTGTGAAGGCATCGCTTAGGGAGCTGGTGATTTTGACTAGCTCCTCGTGGTTGTTGTTCTGGCTTGAATCTTGTGTCAGGAACCTTCTCATTAAGAATAATAACAGTTCAAAGGTCTTGGGGGTGAGGCTGTCCGTCATGCCTCTCAGCCAAGTGTTCACATCTTCCCCGTGGGCAAGGGGGTCTGCAGTCTGTGGCATGTTTGCACGCTGAGGAGAAGGGAGACTGACACAGATCTGTGTGAGGTAGAAGCCTATGTGTGGTGGGACAACTAAGTGTTGTGTCAGTGATTGTGAACCCCTAATGAAATGTGGTGATGATAGTGTTGGTCTCAGGGTGTCTAGGTAGACTAGTGATGTGAAGACTTCGTCACTCTAATGAGGAAGAGGAAAAAGAGAAAAAGGTGAAAACAAGTCAGTGAAATAAAACAATTCCCTTTTCCAATGGGAGGAATTTTACTTGGATTTGTAAAAAGGTAAACAATATTATTATATCTCTGTTCGAGACGTGAGAATATAATAATAATGCTGGTATCTCTTTTCTTAGTCTGACAGGATTGACACCGAACACCTTACAGTTGGACCGCTTACCAAGGAGGCTTCGAAAGCGACTGGTGTTCAACACTTAACTCTAAAAATTGATCTCAGTATGGGATGAGATGCAAAAATTTGGAATGCGTTTTCAAATTCAGGGAGGTTAGGAAGAACGAAGGAGGGTTTGATTACAATCAAATTCATAAGGATGATTACTGTTCTTTGACAAGATTTTGCATTTCATTCACTTAGAATCGATTGATGGTTCTTACAGGTCCCTGCAAATGTGAGGAGTAAAGAAGAGAGAAAGCAAGAGAGACTTGGGTAGAAAGGAAGAGAAGGAGACTTAGCAAATTGAGTGGATTGGGTCCACTCACAGGCTGCGTGGCTGTTATACCCGACTATGAGTAGTGTGTTGTTTATAGTTGCTGCACAACTAATGAAACACCGATAAAATTTGAGTGAAAGAGAGTTGTCTTTCTAATTTATTTGAACTCGTAGTGAGGGATAACAGTGTCTCCTATTGAAGCTCAGGTGTGTCGTTCCCAAGCTAGGATACAAGGAGGTAAAGGAGAAAGGTAAAGTAGAATGAAATTAAAAGTAATAAATGGCAAAATAATCAAAATGAAATTAAATGCAGTAGGAAATAAAACAAAATAAATAACTAAATAAAATAAAATAAAAATGGAGGTTAATTGTATAACCAAGAGAGGAAGAAATAGGGGTAAAAACGCAATTAAAGAAATGAGTAAGTGTGATTCTGAATAGAATCTGTTGATAGGGGTAACAAATCAATTAGGTAAAATAAGTTACCCTTAACTTTCAAAGTTCAAGGCTTATTAGTACCTAAAATGATTGACCTAAAAGAGAGAATACTAGAAATAATGATCATATGAAATGACCAGATGAGGAAATTCAAATGAGTCCAAATAAATTTAATGTTTGAATTAAATTTCAATTTGTCACAATTAATAATTGTGAAGTAATATTCCCCTTTCTAGTAAAATGCATATAAAGTGGTAAAGTTAGAAAATTGAGAAATAGGACAGAAAAATAGACCAACAGGTGTATTAGTTCAGAGGTTTAAAGGGTTAAATAACTTTAGCTTTGCCCACACACACTTTATTCAACCACTGGATGTTAATGCTAACTGCTAACCTTTGAGGCTAATCTTTAGCATAGACTTCAATGTAAAAGCAACAGTTTCGTTAGCTTAGCAATAGCAACACCGTAGAGTTTGTTTATAGTATGACGTCAATGTGCTGCGCGTGCGCAGTTCAGAGTTGCTCCGGAAGTAGGTTAAGACTTCCGAGTCACCATCGTAGCTACGGCAACCAAAACAAACTATAGTGAGCTAAGCACATGAAGCATTACATTGCAAGTTCAGTTAAGCATGTTACATGAAATGGCAGCGCATTTCAACACTGTACACATAACAAGACCACTTCTAGTTGGTTTTGCGATGTGGCGCTTTAAACTCTTAGTTCGTTCAGAGTTGGATTTAAACTTTATTTAAGTGGCAGCTTGGCGCTGCAAATGAGGAAACAAAATAATAAATGATCTCGGCGGATCATAAATCTCCGTGCCAGTTTCTCTGAGCACGTAGACACAACAGATTTTATTCGCTGTTGTTTAGAGTTAAACTTTACTTGATCAAGATTTAAAACACTCCCGTTTAAATCGCACTGTTTCACTTAGTGAACAGACACAAGCAGGCAAGCATTATTTCTAATGTTTAACCAGGGGAGTCAAATTACATAGTTGCTTTGACAATGGAACACGCATTGACAATTAAACTATGAATAATAAGGCCTTTAAAATAGATTGAGGGACACGCTCAAACTATTCTTTATTCGTCGATTTATTTTAACTTTTATACTGCAGTTTAGCTCCGTTCAGCTAACGGTGGCTGAGATATAGCAATTGAATGGCACTGGAACACGCAATGACATTAATTCAACTATAAATAAGGCATTACAGAAAATGAGGGACACGCTCAATTTCGACCTTATTGTACGATCTCAGACCTTAACTTTAAACTCACTTACTACAGTTTAAAAAGTAGAGAGACGTTCTCGAGTTCCCGTCCTCTGCATTCACTCTAGGTTTCATTCATTCAAGCGGGCGGCCGCGCTGCTTACGTCACACACACACACACGCACATACAGTCTAGACTCAGACGCTCTCATCCACAGAAATAGAAAATATTAAATAACTTGGTTGTGCTTACAATTTAGATTAAACTGCCCGCATTCTCTCCACCAATATAGGTAAGATTGTAATAGGGATTAATTACATAATAATTTATAATTTAGCTCAAAGGGAATCGAATATGATTCAATAGGGAATTTGAACAGAATCACTGTTTTACGGCTGTTCAGAGTCGACGCGCGATTCATTCACAAGCCGTCTAACAGAAACTCTGCAATGGATATTACTATCCAGAATATAGTGAAAACACTATATATAAGCACAGTAGCAAAATCAGCAGTTTAAGACATTAATTTGTAAGCACAAAACACAAGATACTTATCTTTTCTAATAAAAATATGAATTTATTGGATAAACCTAACACATACAAACTAATCTAACATAAACACACGCATTCACACAGGTTGCAGAAAGAGAAAGTGAGGAAAGAATGAGTTTAAAGGAATGAAAATATGAAGTACCAAGTTATAGCAATATGTGCAATTGCTTAGACCTGAACAACCATCAATCACTTAATTAACCCTCGTATTGAGTCTCTCAAAGAGGTTATTAAACTTTATCAAATGCACCAGTTCAGTTAGAACCTGGAAGTTACTTGCGTTGCCTTTGTCTGTGAAGGGAATTCCTTTCGTCGCTCGTTCCAGAAAGGGTTTTCCCGAGGTTGCTGATTGGTTGGTGGTCGGTCAATGTGATATCTTCTTGGGCGTTGGCTGGATATGAGAGTTGTGCGTGCGCTGTTAAAGTTCGGGTCCACGAAGACGTTTAAGTCGGTCGCGGCTTGCACAAACTTAACTAGAAACGAAACTCTCAACGGAAAGAAATAAAAAAAAAGATTAAAGAAAAAGATAGAAGTGTGGTGATCTTCTCATGTTTCCTTTAGAGGAGGAGGCTGGCATTCAGGCCAGGCGGCGTCGAGACGCGGCGTGAGGGACGTAAGAGAGCTTATAGTAAAGAGATAAGAGAGAGATTTGAGGGTGTCCTTGGTATTTAAACTCAGCTTTTGGACACCTCCCAAAATGATGTCTTGACCAATTAGAACATTGGCTGAACTCCGGTGGGCTGCTGGTTCCACCTTCCAAACCATAAATCACCATGTTATCTTATTAGTCCCATGATCCCAAATTCCCGCTCTTTGCAGAGATAAATTTGGACATGATTTCTATAACAAGACAATAATACATTTCGCAAAGAATTGAATTACAGGAACATTTTGAGAATGCGATTTCAAGACCGTGCATATCAAACATCAATATAAACCATTAAACGATTCAATAGTTATCAAAAGGGACATACACAATGAGTGATTAAAACATAATAGACAAATGTGTGGGTTACATATATGATAGGAAGTTATACATAGAAATGAGGAGTTGCTCCTTAGTTCTTTAGCACATTTTAGGCGCATATGTACATCAATAGACAGTTTTCTGTGCCCTTCTGTGAGGGTCTGTTCTCTAAGCTGGGAGGTCAAAAGTTTAGGGAAGGAATTTCCGTTGTGTCCTGTGTGTGGGGGAAAACCAACCATATCGCTAATGACTTTACTCATGTGATGTTCAAGATCTGCATCTCTTTGACCATTAATCTTGGTTACTTGCTCCAAATTTGACAATCTCCTTATTCGAAGGATTTGATTATGAAGAAGTGTCTTTGTGTTAATTTTGCGAGTTCTTAGTTAGTTGGGTTGGCTTCAGGCTGGCGGTCTGGCGCCAGGCTATCAAACGTCAGATTTATGACGGGCCTCTTGTGGAATGTGAGTCTGTAGTGTTTTTACTTTTAATCGACTCTCCCAAATTGTTTGATTCGCGCTGATATCCCTACATAGTCATTACTTTCTTAATGTTCGGTTTCAATCCTGTCTCCGCTTGGCGATTCACCACTTTCTTTACAGTTTTTACAAGTTTTTTCATTGTTATCAATGATTAATATATCACCACCATAAATCTCTAATTGCTTTAGTATTTCCTTATGAATAGTTTAGTAACTTCATTTCGGTTTACATATTACTAAGTTTATTGCAATTGTTTAAATACATAATGTGTATTTAAAGTAAAAACAGTTTTTTTTTTTTCTGACTCTTTTCTGGTAATGGAATAGACCAAAAGCCATTCGCTAAATCTAGCTTTAGTTAGAAATCTTCAATTTTTAACCTTTTAACTGTGTCTCTAGCATTACTTACATAACGTCTATCTGGTTTCATTACTCTGTTCAATGCTTTACGATTTGTAACTAGTACGTTTTGTCTAGTTTTGGTACTAATTGCATGGGACTATTTTTTATCGCAGACTTAACTTCTTTAAGTACACTCTTGTTCTACTAGCTCTTCTATTGTTTGATTTAATTCTTCTTTGGCCATTTTAATTTATTGGATATTGCCGTTGAGGCTTATGTATTCCACCTATTATTTCATGTGCATATTTATCACTTACTTTTCCACAATCATTTTTATATTTCCTATACGGAGCTTTTCCCATGAATTGTATCAATTCATTTTTCGCTTCTTCTGATCCTATCATTTTGTTTCATATTCTATTTACTCTGTGTTTGATATCTACATTTTTTAATCTCAGGACCTTTTTTAGATCTCTAGCAGCTAATAAGTTTTCTATACCTTTTAACATCTTAATGCCGAATTTATCTCCTATTTGTTTCTTTTCTATATTTCTATTATAAGCTTGAATTAAAATACTATCTGTAAATTGTATTGGCTCTGTTATAGTGGTCACATCTGCTCTTGTATCCAAAAATACTCTCCTTCTAAATCAACCAATAAATATTCTTCATATTCTATTACTCTCTGGTCACAAATGTTCCGCTTTAACAGGCCAAGTG
This sequence comes from Garra rufa, assembly GCF_049309525.1. Lineage (NCBI taxonomy): Eukaryota > Metazoa > Chordata > Actinopteri > Cypriniformes > Cyprinidae > Garra > Garra rufa. Next base: position 18,362,407 of record NC_133373.1, on the reverse strand, counting down.
TGGTACTTTTAGTTTTTTCTCTATTACTCCTGTTTCGTTCCCTACATTTGACTGCTTATCTTTCTAGACTACTGTTCTGTCTAAAATGAGAAATCTACTACCTGAACACACATTAAATTTGATTTTTCTGCTTTACGCTTTTTGAATCACATGATTTCTTTCTTCTAGAGTAATTTTTCTCCATCTATTGTCTAGAATATAACTTGATTTTTCCAAGATTACTTCCTATATAATTTTTTCCTATTCTTGTATTATTTTTCTCATCTCTATTTTTTTTCTCTTTGTCTAATTTGAAAATGAGTATTATATGTTTTTCCTTCACTCACTTTTGTATTCTGCTTTTTCAACAGATTAACTTTTTGTTGTTTTTGCCTACGCATATTTTCGGGATTCTTCTTTTCACTATTCTTACATGGTGAGAACTCAGATCAAATTAGCTAGTCTCTCTTCTATTTATTTCTTAGATACAGTATTTTAAAATTGCTATTAACTTATATCCGCCTGGAATATTTCATCTTACATCTTTTAATAACCTTACTTTATCTGTCATAGGTATCTCTTCTTCTACCGATAACCATACACTTAACACTGGAACTTAATCTTTAGACGCATGTATTAACATTTCCTTCCATTGCGTATATTTGTCCTCTGTTCCGGTTAAATTCCTCACCCTCTCTATAGCCGTTGCTGAAATTGCATGACCTGTACATGTATGGACTAAGCGAGTTATAGCTCCACAACCTAAATTTGCATTCTCTGCCGCTTTTATAATCCGATCTGTATAAGCATTAGGATTTTCTCCTGCCTTTTTAGATCCTATTTGCTTTCTAACTGCCTCCGTTAACTGAAGTTCTAATAACTTTGCCTGTATATCATTTTGCTCCTCTCTACTCTGTGTTGGAGTTGTAAATTCTAATCGCTTCGCTGGAGTCTCCCACATTCCAGTGGCAGGTGTAAAAGGACCTCTCTCTTTTTCCCGTTCTTGGTCTGTCTCTTCGCTCTCACAACTCTCTGAAGTCCCTGATTTCTAGTTTTCCTATAGCCTGCCGACCCCTCACAGTATTCAACTCCCTCCTTATTTGCTTTAGTTCTGCGTTTAACCTTTTTATCTCTCTAACTATTTTCTGTTAAATTCAAACCCTTTTGGCATATAATTTGTTTTCCTATTTTTGACCATTCATTTTACCTCGCTTATCTTAGTGGCATAAGGTGACTGGCTTGCTATTCGCATTTGCCTGTAAGTTAAATTATTTTCAGGAACAATCTTCCTAACTCATTTTCCTCTTAAAGGTCCCATATCGTACACATTTCTGGAGGTTTATTTTATTTGTTGATGTCCTTAAGAATATATATTTGCGGTATAAGTGCCAAAATCCATCTCAATATATTTTTACAGCTCCTTTTTTAGGAGCTCTGTCAAAAACAGGTCGATTTTGGCCCATCTAATTAATATTCATGAGCCTCTCTTCTGATTGGCCTGTTGTTTTCTGAGTGACGCACAACCAGGCCAATCACAGGTAACTACGGTCATGTATGCTGTAAGCGTAAGCGAGCTCAGAGCAATAGAGAGAGCTGATACTCAACAGGATATTTTAGTATGATCATTAATGTTTTTTCTTTTACAAACACCGAATGCAGTAGGCTACATAACTGTTGCTTTAGTAAAGCCCCTTTCACAATGCGCGCTGATTCTGGAAAATTACGGGAACTGTGTGAACCAAAGCCAGAACCTAAAGGCAGTGTTGTAGTAATGATGCACGTTATCAAGCGACTCTTCACAACGAAAAATAACGTTACGTGCAAAGTGGAATGAAGCAGCGATCATCAGGCAGAGCCAGCTCCTCACTATCAGCGCTGAAGCACAGTTTGTTCAGGTTAGTTTCAGTTTAGTGAAACGTACGCGTCGCATTACATCTCACATCCAAACGTCACATGTCATTATGGTTTGTGTGTAAAGCACGGACAGATCCCGGAAAACAACTGTGAATGAACCAAATTAAACAATTCCGGAACAAATCGTGGGATACATTATCCGTGTATTTACCGGAATCGCTGTGTGAAAGAGGCTGAAGTTGACGTGCCGCTGGTCTCTTATATTAACGTTGTTCTGAAGCCTGTGTAATGATCGTAGCTTGACATCTATCGACTGAACAGGGTTTTCTCCACTTGTTTTCCTGTTGTTGTTGCTCAATGGAATGGATGCGTTGTTGTCTGGGGGTTTGACAAAAGGAGGGTGGGACGTTGGTTTGTGACTGAAGGCGGTGACTTGAGTCGATCGGACGTCACATCGTTACGGAAGTCACAGCTGCTCGTGAAAATGAACAGCTACTTTAAGCAGGCTGTGTGCAGTTTACTGTGGATTGACTGTTTTGAAACTCATATGGTAGTTAGATAGCCCCTAGACCTTAGTTATCATGAAAAAAGCCAGGAAATTTTGATTTTGATGATATGGGACCTTTAAATCTCTTCCTTTCTTATTTCTAGTGGGATCTTTATACTTAGCTACTTTAATTTCTATTTCTGGTCATTCACTTTAAATTTGTTTGGTCCCTCTTCTTAATTGCAATCCACCTCCTTTTTTCTAATGTAGTCTTGTATCTTATCATATTTCTAACTCTATTTCACTACTTTTACTTTCTTTAGTTAGTGTTGACTAATAAGAGTCTTTTTCTTTTCTTCTTTACTACTCATTTCTATTTCTTACTGGTTTTTCGGAGCTCCCTTCTATCTTTCTGTGGCAGAAACTGCCGTTCAGTGGTTTTTATTACTCCCTTTCTCTCATTGTAAGTTTGTTTTTAGTTTTCTCTATTCTTGTTGTTCATTAACAGTCTTATTTTTATCAATTGCCTTTCTAGTCTACTTATTTTTTCTAGTTAGCAATCTTTTATCACTGCTATTCCAAAATGTCTAAACTGTCCTATCCCTATTAAGGTTAAATGTATAATTTTAACCTCTCTACTGATTGTAGTTTCAATCAAGGACGACATTGTTGTTTTATCTTTTAATTTTGAGTATTTTATAGTACGCAACTTCGCCATGCAGTCTGTCATTACGGCATGCACTACAAAATTCCAGTAAGGCGATCCAGTCGTAATTCTAACGGATCCTGGACTCTGCATACCTAACTATTTTTGTGTATCTCTCTTAACGCCTGTTCTTCTAGCAGTCTAGAAACGGCACTTGTCTGTACGGGTTCTTTTTCAATAACCACAATTCCTCCTCTAGTTTTTTCTATTAACCCATCATACATTATAATTTCAATTTTGCCAATTTTTAATCCCTGTTTATTCAGCCTAATTACCGATCCTGGCTCTGGCATTATTAAGCTCTCTCTATTACTATTCTCAACCTCTTGTTTTCCTGAAAGATTTTCTTCTTCAGGTTTTAAGCTAATTGTTTCATTATCTTCTTTTTTACTACGCTCCATTTTTACCTGCTTTCTTAGCCCTGTATTATACTCTATTATTACTATGTTATTTCCTATTGAATAAAAATTCAATATAATTAAAACTGAGAATCACTATCTCATTTTCATTAAATTTTACAGTTTTAATGTCTCTGGATGGTTACCAAATTATCCCAAATCGTTTTTTCTTCTTTAAACCGACATTCTCTTCTTTTACGGCACTACTCTAACATACACGTATTTAAGAATCTTTCGTCCTACATACTTGTATGTTTCTGGGCTTCACCATCATTTAGTGGAGCGTCCCCCACTTGACAGTTTTATAGCCCCTTCTAAGTTTCACAAAGACTTAGCTAATCTCAGGAAGCGCTTTCCCTTCAGAGATTTTTAGTTTTGTGCGTGCACACAACCCTTTATGGGTCGTATAAATAACTCATTTTGAATTATTTTTAGTTTTCGAGTTTCCTACAGGTTTTCCCTACCTATTAAACTATTTTCGTGCCTAAATCGTTTTAGCTGAGTTGGGCAATTGGTCATTGATCCTGGCCAGAAATCAATGGTCAATATGCCCCCCCAACACGTTGGGCGCCATGTTTTGCGGTGCTCAATTTCCTACACCTTCTACCTTATTTTGTTTATTCTCAGGTTAGGTAAAGATAGTCGAATCTGCCCTATCGTATAAGTAATTTTCATACTCACACCATAGGCTTCAGAAGACTCCTCCGTGGTCTGTTCAGTTCAAGTCTATCAATCAGAGTCTTTTGGCAGGCAGGCTTCTTGGTTATAATAAAGTATAATTTTATTGTCTATAGATTATATATTTTACATACAAATACTATATATAAAATAAAGAAATATAAAAGAAAATAAATTGCTATCTTAGTCTTTCGAAGGCTTCAATGGCAGGTCGTCATGGCAGGTCGTCATGGCAGGTCGTCTGGCACCGGAGAAGCTGTTGCAGAACCAGCATCTGATGTCCTCTTCGTACTTCAGCCTTTTATACCCAGCAGGTGCATTCCAATGTCCTGAGATACCATGAGTTTTTGGAAATCCCCTAAGAAAGTACCTATATAACCTCTCTACATCTTCGCATTCTTTCTTCTCCGGATTCTTCTCCTCTGCTTCACTCTACGCCTCGTCTACTACAGAACACTCGACGGTAACATTAGAATTCCTCTTGGTCATTCTTTTTAGCAAAGCTCTTTCTAATACATGTTTGTTTCCTAGCTATGTTCTTGCTAGTACATGTTATAAACCTTTTCTTAATAAATACTTTAAAACAACAAGTATGATGTTTTACTTAATAAACTACTTTCAATAAAACGTATACAATACAAATGTGTGGTGTCTTTCTTAATAAACTACTTTCAATAAAACGTATACAATACAAGGGTGTGGTGTCTTTCTTAATAAACAACTCTCAATAAAACGTATACAATACAAATGTGTGGTGTCTTTCTTAATAAAGCTAACACAATACAAGTGTTATATAGAAGAAAAGGACATACTTGCAACAGGAAAATTGCATATTTCATTAACGATACATACATACATACATACATACATACTTACATACAGTTACCCCCAACATATGATAATCTAGGTGTTTACTTGTGTCCTTGGCCTTAAATGGAAAGATCGATTTAAAATGTTGACAATAATTTATATAACGTTATCTGGGTACATTTCTCACTTTTTTAAGGTTTCCCAAATCCAAAGAGAGGAGGAGGAAGTGGGAAGTTGCCCTAAGAAGGGACAGTTTTGCTGCCACTGACAGGACACTGATCTGCAGTGAGTACTTTAAGACCGAGGATGGACACTGGGTTTCACTGAAGTTACCAACACAATAGATTGGCCGTAACACACTCACCCATTTTATAATCACATTCCCTCTCTCTGTCTCTCTCACTTTCTCACAAACACACATACAGACACAGGGAGAGAATGTTAACTTGTATCTATTATTTTGTCACAATGCACCAGAATGCTTTGTTTGTATGTTTTCTGAGCTTTCATCCTCTAAAGTGAAAATACATGCAAATCACTTCTAACACATCATTAAGTGTCTTTCTGCATTGCAAAAGGTATTTTATTCATGCACAGAATAGGATTTTAATGTGGGACCGAATTTCAGTAACATTGCATGAAGCCACTTTTCTTCGGAGCAGGAACGCTGTTTTCTGAGCTTTCATCCTCTAAAGTGAAAATACATGCAAATCACTTCTAACACATCAATAAGTGTCTTTCTGCATTGCAAAATGTATTTTATTAATGCACAGAAAATAATTTTAATGTGGGACCGAATTTCAGTAACACTGCATGAACACACTTTTCTTCGGAACAGAAACGCTGTTTTCTGAGCTTTCAGCCTCTAAAGTGAAAATACATGCAAATCACTTCTAACACATCATTAAGTGTCTTTCTGCATTGCAAAATGTATTTTATTCATGCACAGAATAGGATTTTAATGTGGGACCAACTTTCAGTAACATTGCATGAAACCACTTTTCTTCGGAGCAAAAACGCTGTTTTCTGAGCTTTCATCCTCTAAAGGGAAAATACATGCAAATCACTTCTAACACATTAATAAGTGTCTTTCTGCATTGCAAAAGATATTTTATTCATGCACAGAATAGCATTTTAATGTGGGACCGAGTTTCAGTAACATTGCATTAACCACTTTTCTTCGGAGCAGAAATGCTGTTTTCTCACCTTTCAGCCTCTAACGTGAAAATACATGCAAATCACTTCTAACACATCATTGAGTGTCTTTCTGCATTGCAAAAGGTATTTTATTCATGCACAGAAAAGGATTTTAATGTGGGACCGAGTTTCAGTATCATTGCATGAACCCACTTTTCTTCGGAGCAGAAACGCTGTTTTCTGAGCTTTCAGCCTCTAACGTGAAAATACATGCAAATCACTTCTAACACATCAATAAGTGTCTTTCTGCATTGCAAAAGGTATTTTATTCATGCACAGAATAGGATTTTAATGTGGGACCGAGTTTCAGTTACATTGCATGAACCCACTTTTCTTCGGAGCAGAAACGCTGTTTTCTGAGTTTCCAGCCTCTAACGTGAAAATACATGCAAATCACTTCTAACACATCATTAAGTGTCTTTCTGCATTGCAAAGGGTATTTTATTCATGCACAGAATAGGATTTTAATGTGGGACCAACTTTCAGTAACATTGCATGAAACCACTTTCTTCTGAGCAGAAACGCTGTTTTCTGAGCTTTCAGCCTCTAAAGTGAAAATACATGCAAATCTCTTCTAACACATCAATAAGTGTCTTTCTGCATTGCAAAATGTATTTTATTCATGCACAGAAAAGGATTTTAATGTGGGACCGAGTTTCAGTATCATTGCATGAACCCACTTTTCTTCGGAGCAGAAACGCTGTTTTCTGAGCTTTGAGCCTCTAACGTGAAAATACATGCAAATCACTTCTAACACATCAATAAGTGTCTTTCTGCATTGCAAAAGGTATTTTATTCATGCACAGAATAGGATTTTAATGTGGGACCGCACTTCAGTTACATTGCATGAACCCACTTTTCTTCGGAGCAAAACACTGTTTACTGAGATTTCAGCCTCTAACGTGAAAATACATGCAAATCACTTTTAACACATCAATAAGTGTCTTTCCGCATTGCAAAATGTATTTTATTCATGCACAGAATAAGATTTTAATGTGGGACCAACTTTCAGTAACATTGCATGAAACCACTTTTCTTCGGAGCAGAAACGCTTTTTTTCTGAGCTTTCAGCCTCTAACATAAAATACATGCAAATCAATTCTAACACATTATTAAGTGTCTTTGTGCATTGCAAAATGTATTTTATTCATGCACAGAATAGGATTTTAATGTCTGACCGAATTTCAGTATCATTGCATGAACCCACTTTTCTTCGGAGCAGAAACGCTGATTTCTGAGCTTTGAGCCTCTAACGTGAAAATACATGCAAATCACTTCTAACACTTCAATAAGTGTCTTTCTGCATTGCAAAAGGTAATTTATTCATGCACAGAATAGGATTTTAATGTCTGACCGAATTTCAGTAACACTGCATGAACCCACTTTTCTTCGGAGCAGAAACGCTGTTTTGTGAGCTTTCATCCTTTAAAGTGAAAATACATGCAAATCACTTCTAACACATCAATAAGTGTCTTTCTGCATTGCAAAAGGTATTTTATTCATGCACAGAATAGGATTTTAATGTGGGACCGAGTTTCAGTTAGATTGCATGAACCCACTTTTCTTCGGAGCAGAAACGCTGTTTTCTCAGCTTTCAGCCTCTAACGTGAAAATACATGCAAATCACTTCTAACACATCAATAAGTGTCTTTCTGCATTGCAAAATGTATTTTATTCATGCACAGAATAGGATTTTAATGTGGGACCGAATTTCAGTAACATTGCATGAACCCACTTTTCTTCGGAGCAAAACACTGTTTTCTGAGATTTCAGCCTCTAACGTGAAAATACATGCAAATCACTTCTAACACATCAATAAGTGTCTTTCTGCATTGCAAAATGTATTTTTTTTCATGCACAGAATAGGATTTTAATGTGGGACCAGCTTTCAGTAACATTGCATGAAACCACTTTTCTTCGGAGCAGAAACGCTTTTTTTCTGAGCTTTCAGCCTCTAACATAAAAATACATGCAAATCACTTCTAACACATTATTAAGTGTCTTTGTGCATTGCAAAATGTATTTTATTCATGCACAGAATAGGATTTTAATGTCTGACCGAATTTCAGTATCATTGCATGAACCCACTTTTCTTCGGAGCAGAAACGCTGTTTTCTGAGCTTTGAGCCTCTAACGTGAAAATACATGCAAATCACTTCTAACACATCAATAAGTGTCTTTCTGCATTGCAAAAGGTAATTTATTCATGCACAGAATAGGATTTTAATGTCTGACCGAATTTCAGTAACATTGCATGAACCCACTTTTCTTCGGAGCAGAAACGCTGTTTTCTCAGCTTTCATCCTCTAACGTGAAAATACATGCAAATCACTTCTAACACATCATTGAGTGTCTTTCTGCATGTCAAAAGGTATTTTATTCATGCACAGAATAGGATTTTAATGTGGGACCAACTTTCAGTAACATTGCATGAAACCACTTTTCTTCTGAGCAGAAACGCTGTTTTCTGAGCTTTCAGCCTCTAACATAAAAATACATGCAAATCACTTCTAACACATTATTAAGTGTCTTTGTGCATTGCAAAATGTATTTTATTCATGCACAGAATAGGATTTTAATGTCTGACCGAATTTCAGTATCATTGCATGAGCCCACTTTTCTTCGGAGCAGAAACGCTGATTTCTGAGCTTTGAGCCTCTAACGTGAAAATACATGCAAATCACTTCTAACACATCAATAAGTGTCTTTCTGCATTGCAAAAGGTAATTTATTCATGCACAGAATAGGATTTTAATGTCTGACCGAATTTCAGTAACACTGCATGAACCCACTTTTCTTCGGAGCAGAAACGCTGTTTTCTGAGCTTTCATCCTTTAAAGTGAAAATACATGCAAATCACTTCTAACACATCAATAAGTGTCTTTCTGCATTGCAAAAGGTATTTTATTCAAGCACAGAATGGGATTTTAATGTGGGACCGAGTTTCAGTGACATTGCATGAACCCACTTTTCTTCGGAGCAGAAACGCTGTTTTCTCAGCTTTCAGCCTCTAACGTGAAAATACATGCAAATCACTTCTAACACATCAATAAGTGTCTTTCTGCATTGCAAAATGTATTTTATTCATGCACAAAATAGGATTTTAATGTGGGACCGAATTTCAGTAACATTGCATGAACCCACTTTTCTTCGGAGCAAAACACTGTTTTCTGAGATTTCAGCCTCTAACGTGAAAATACATGCAAATCACTTCTAACACATCAATAAGTGTCTTTCTGCATTGCAAAATGTATTTTTTTCATGCACAGAATAGGATTTTAATGTGGGACCAGCTTTCAGTAACATTGCATGAAACCACTTTTCTTCGGAGCAGAAACGCTTTTTTTCTGAGCTTTCAGCCTCTAACATAAAAATACATGCAAATCACTTCTAACACATTATTAAGTGTCTTTGTGCATTGCAAAATGTATTTTATTCATGCACAGAATAGGATTTTAATGTCTGACCGAATTTCAGTATCATTGCATGAACCCACTTTTCTTCGGAGCAGAAACGCTGTTTTCTGAGCTTTGAGCCTCTAACGTGAAAATACATGCAAATCACTTCTAACACATCAATAAGTGTCTTTCTGCATTGCAAAAGGTAATTTATTCATACACAGAATAGGATTTTAATGTCTGACCGAATTTCAGTAACATTGCATGAACCCACTTTTCTTCGGAGCAGAAACGCTGTTTTCTCAGCTTTCATCCTCTAAAGTGAAAATACATGCAAATCACTTCTAACACATCATTGAGTGTCTTTCTGCATTGCAAAAGGTATTTTATTCATGCACAGAAAAGGATTTTAATGTGGGACCGAGTTTCAGTATCATTGCATGAACCCACTTTTCTTCGGAGCAGAAACGCTGTTTTCTCAGCTTTCATCCTCTAAAGTGAAAATACATGCAAATCACTTCTAACATATCATTAAGTGTCTTTCTGCATTGCAAAAGGTATTTTATTCATGCACAGAATAGGATTTTAATGTGGGACCGAATTTCAGTAACATTGCATGAACCCACTTTTCTTCGGAGCAGAAACGCTGTTTTCTGAGCTTTCATCCTTTAAAGTGAAAATACATGCAAATCACTTTTAACACATCAATAAGTGTCTTTCCGCATTGCAAAATGTATTTTATTCATGCACAGAATAAGATTTTAATGTGGGACCAACTTTCAGTAACATTGCATGAAACCACTTTTCTTCGGAGCAGAAACGCTTTTTTTCTGAGCTTTCAGCCTCTAACATAAAAATACATGCAAATCACTTCTAACACATTATTAAGTGTCTTTGTGCATTGCAAAATGTATTTTATTCATGCACAGAATAGGATTTTAATGTCTGACCGAATTTCAGTATCATTGCATGAACCCACTTTTCTTCGGAGCAGAAACGCTGTTTTCTGAGCTTTGAGCCTCTAACGTGAAAATACATGCAAATCACTTCTAACACATCAATAAGTGTCTTTCTGCATTGCAAAAGGTAATTTATTCATGCACATAATAGGATTTTAATGTCTGACCGAATTTCAGTAACATTGCATGAACCCACTTTTCTTCGGAGCAGAAACGCTGTTTTCTCAGCTTTCATCCTCTAAAGTGAAAATACATGCAAATCACTTCTAACACATCATTGAGTGTCTTTCTGCATATCAAAAGGTATTTTATTCATGCACAGAATAGGATTTTAATGTGGGACCAACTTTCAGTAACATTGCATGAAACCACTTTTCTTCTGAGCAGAAACGCTGTTTTCTGAGCTTTCAGCCTCTAACATAAAAATACATGCAAATCACTTCTAACACATTATTAAGTGTCTTTGTGCATTGCAAAATGTATTTTATTCATGCACAGAATAGGATTTTAATGTCTGACCGAATTTCAGTATCATTGCATGAGCCCACTTTTCTTCGGAGCAGAAACGCTGATTTCTGAGCTTTGAGCCTCTAACGTGAAAATACATGCAAATCACTTCTAACACATCAATAAGTGTCTTTCTGCATTGCAAAAGGTAATTTATTCATGCACAGAATAGGATTTTAATGTCTGACCGAATTTCATTAACACTGCATGAACCCACTTTTCTTCGGAGCAGAAACGCTGTTTTCTGAGCTTTCATCCTTTAAAGTGAAAATACATGCAAATCACTTCTAACACATCAATAAGTGTCTTTCTGCATTGCAAAAGGTATTTTATTCATGCACAGAATGGGATTTTAATGTGGGACCGAGTTTCAGTTAGATTGCATGAACCCACTTTTCTTCGGAGCAGAAACGCTGTTTTCTCAGCTTTCAGCCTCTAACGTGAAAATACATGCAAATCACTTCTAACACATCAATAAGTGTCTTTCTGCATTGCAAAATGTATTTTATTCATGCACAGAATAGGATTTTAATGTGGGACCGAATTTCAGTAACATTGCATGAACCCACTTTTCTTCGGAGCAAAACACTGTTTTCTGAGATTTCAGCCTCTAACGTGAAAATACATGCAAATCACTTCTAACACATCAATAAGTGTCTTTCTGCATTGCAAAATGTATTTTTTTTCATGCACAGAATAGGATTTTAATGTGGGACCAGCTTTCAGTAACATTGCATGAAACCACTTTTCTTCGGAGCAGAAACGCTTTTTTTCTGAGCTTTCAGCCTCTAACATAAAAATACATGCAAATCACTTCTAACACATTATTAAGTGTCTTTGTGCATTGCAAAATGTATTTTATTCATGCACAGAATAGGATTTTAATGTCTGACCGAATTTCAGTATCATTGCATGAACCCACTTTTCTTCGGAGCAGAAACGCTGTTTTCTGAGCTTTGAGCCTCTAACGTGAAAATACATGCAAATCACTTCTAACACATCAATAAGTGTCTTTCTGCATTGCAAAAGGTAATTTATTCATGCACAGAATAGGATTTTAATGTCTGACCGAATTTCAGTAACATTGCATGAACCCACTTTTCTTCGGAGCAGAAACGCTGTTTTCTCAGCTTTCATCCTCTAAAGTGAAAATACATGCAAATCACTTCTAACACATCATTAAGTGTCTTTCTGCATTGCAAAAGGTATTTTATTCATGCACAGAATAGGATTTTAATGTGGGACCGAATTTCAGTAACATTGCATGAACCCACTTTTCTTCGGAGCAGAAACGCTGTTTTCTGAGCTTTCATCCTTTAAAGTGAAAATACATGCAAATCACTTCTAACACATCAATAAGTGTCTTTCTGCATTGCAAAAGGTATTTTATTCATGCACAGAATAGGATTTTAATGTGGGACCGAGTTTCAGTTACATTGCATGAACCCACTTTTCTTCGGAGCAAAACACTGTTTTCTGAGATTTCAGCCTCTAACGCGAAAATACATGCAAATCACTTCTAACACATCAATGAGTGTCTTTCTGCATTGCAAAATGTATTTTATTCATGCAGAGAATAGGATTTTAATGTGGGACCAACTTTCAGTAACATTGCATGAAACCACTTTTCTTCGGAGCAGAAACGCTGTTTTCTGAGCTTTCAGCCTCTAACATAAAAATACATGCAAATCACTTCTAACACATCATTAAGTGTCTTTCTGCATTGCAAAGGGTATTTTATTCATGCACAGAATAGGATTTTAATGTCTGACCGATTTTCAGTAACACTGCATGAACCCACTTTTCTTCGGAGCAGAAACGCTATTTTCTGAGCTTTGAGCCTCTAACGTGAAAATACATGCAAATCACTTCTAACACATCAATAAGTGTATTTCTGCATTGCAAAAGGTATTTTATTCATGCACAGAATAGGATTTTAATGTGGGACCAACTTTCAGTAACATTGCATGAACGTCTAGGTTACGTAGGTAACCCACGTTCCCTGAAGGAGGGAACGGAGACGTTACATTGGGATCTCGCCTGAGAGACCAATCATCTCTGAGCCTTATTCAAAAGGCCAATGAACATTGGCGAGTGGTATTTGCATGCCGAACCACTCCCCCGTGCATACGGGTATAAAGAGGGCGGCATTACAACCACTCATTCAGGTTTTTGCTGAAGAGCTGGATCGAGCCCGGCGTCAGCGCGACGTCAGGTCGTGGCAGTGGAATGTAACGTCTCCGTTCCCTCCTTCAGTCCTACCTACGTAACCTAGACGTTCCCCTTCAGTCGAATCACTTCGACGTTACATTGGGAACTTAGACCCATGGAAAAGGCCACGAACCTGACACCGCGTTACGCCCTACGCCACATGCAGACAGGCGGACGTGTCCACAGGCGGGTACGGATGTAACCTTCCCAACGCCCTGGGGGCCGAGTAGGGGGCCCCACAGGGGTGCCAGTTGTACTGAAGCATGGGTTGTGGGGGGGGGGGGGGGGAGCACATGAGATCTTTACATGTGGAAATGAAAGTAAATTCAATATATCCATAAGACTTTAGGGATACACGAGGAAAACAGAGGCCTTCTGGCTGACCACTGGAGAATATTGAGAAAATTGCCACAACCTGCGGTAGTCCACGGGCTGACTAGTCGGTAACACTGTGGGAAAACGCCAGTCCGGAGTGAGCCGAGACACCATGCCCATCATAGGACTCGATCGTGTTGAAGCGGTCTCACATGAACGAGCTCAGCGGCAGCGCGGCTAAAGCTGTCATGTGCCCCAGGAGCCTCTAAGTTTTGAGAGGGACCGCTGAGTTGTGCCTGAAAAAGCTCAGGCACTACAGCACTGACTGCGCGCTCTTGGTAGAAAGGCGGGCTGTCTTGTGGACCGAGTCGGGCTCCCGAACGAGGAAAGAGATCCTCTGGACTAGGCAGAGTTTGCTCTTCCTTCGGTTGGCCTGAAGGACCAGATGGCAGGGTTGCCGAAGCACCAGGTCCCCGGATTCGCACAACGGAACTCACGAGTGATCTAGAAAGCACCAGTCGGTGAGACGGTCGGACGCGAAACCCTGTCTGCCGAAGAGGGGACAGGGGGCTCCTGTGGCCTAAAAAAGGCGAGGAGGAGGGGACTGGCAAAATGGAAGCACCTTGCACTGGGGCGCTCGACCCCCGGGGACAGGCCGCCGGAGGGGTGTGTGCCGAGAAAAGTCGAGACGCGGCAGCGGGTGCCCTTCAGGCGGATGGCTGCAACTCATTCCCGGAGACGGAAGCATACTCGTATGCACTTCGTCGTGAGCGTCTGTGCCGACAGCCTGACCTCATCCCGGCTGGAGGGACAGGCTAGATCGCGTCCTTCGCCAGTAGGAACGCGACCTCCGCAGGCAGGGCAGAGGCACGCATGTGGCGGGCGAGTTGTGACATGCGACGGAAGCGAAGTCCACCCTGGCGGTTGATGTAAGCTACGGTCGCAGTACTGTCGGTGCGAACAAGCACGTGTTTCTGACGCAACACCGGTCGGAAGCGGCGAAGGGCTGCGAGTCTAGCATCATGCTGCTCAGCAGGGGACGGAGCTGGTTTTGGAGCCGCGGGGGACGCCCTCGGCGACGGGCAGGCGGAGGCGGGGGCCCAGGCGGCGGGATGGTAGCTTCGCGGCGGGGCAGGATATGCTTGATGGTCTCCGTCTGCTTCTGGACCGCGGAGAACTGCTGGCAAAGTCCTCCACGGTGTCGCCGAATAGGCCGCCCTGGGAGGAGATAGGAGAGTCGAGAAAGAGAACTTTGTCGGCCTCTGCCATCTGGGCCAGGGTCAGCCATAGGTGGCGTTCCTGGACCACGCAGGTGGACATCACCCGCTTTCAGGGAACGAGGGTTACCTTCGTAACCTAGATGTTTTCTTACCTGCTAGTGAAGTCAGTCATTGATGGGGCCATTAGGGAGGACTCTTTTGTCTCTCAGGTGTGAATTGCTAAATATTCATGGGTCATTGCCACACCTATGAATAATCCCTTTCGATCACAAAACATGTTTTAGAAAATTTACATCAATATATTGTTTTCTCTGAACGAGTGAACGAGATGATTTTCACATCATTTGGTTGAAAAAATTCTAGCCTACCACATCCAATTATCAACAGTCTTGATGACAAATGTTCTGTATGTGCTTCATGGCCTTATTTCCGTGACTTCAAAACTTTAGATTTTCAATAACGACGCATAAACGTAGTTTTCTCAAAAACACAAACATGCACATTAATGTTGCTTGCATATTATTGTAGCCCAATATGTGCTGATTACAATGTAATCTGACTTTAACCATTCATATGTTTTTAAGATACTGAAAAAAGCACAAATGTCAGGGCATGTCAAAACTTCTTCAGGGCCCCAAAACACCCTCAGACCCCAGAGGGTTTGGTTAGGTTTGGTTATGTCATGTGACTTCCCAGGGCATATTTCAATACAATATTTCACTGTAATAATACTGTTTAATGCTGTGTAATCCTTAATTTTTTTCACTGTGTTGCTGTGATATTACAGACCTTGTTGTGATATAACAGCAGGTTTTAGATAGAGATGTAAGATTTTACTGTAAAATAAGAGTTAAATGCTGTAAAATCCAAGGATACTGTAGTTTTTACAGGTATTCATTGGGATATTACAGGGAAACTTAATTACAAGTTACTGTAAAATAATACTGTTAATTATTGTGAAATGCTGGTAATTTCTAACAGTATTCTTGTTCTTGAATAAGGGAGGGATGTAGTGTTTGTATGTAGTCCTGTTCCAGGTTTTCTGTTCAGCACCCTACCTCTGACGTAAGCATGTAGGCACGTTGAGAGTGACAAAGTAACCTAGCCTGTGTAATTGCCATGGAGCATGTGAATGGCATATAAAGTAAACTGCAGGTTTGATAACAACTATTCCTGTCTTCGCATCTTTCTTTTCTTATACCAAAGAATGCTACAGTACCCATTCACTGATCAGTCTGCTCAGCACTGCTTTATGTCGACTACACAATGCCATCTGCTAGACTAAGCCTTCTCATTGTTGCGTGTAAATTATTTCTTTTTTTTTATCACCTGCGAACACACAAAAAGCTCATAAAAGGCATTTTACCTCCTCGTTGCTCCACATTTGCCCTCTGCTCATTTTTTTCTGGATACACCGCTTGTTCCCTTCATAAAATCATGTTGCATAGCGTTTCATCTTGTCATTAATTCCTGTTTTTGGTCCGTGTTGCGTTCATATTTCATTCGAATCACACCAGAATTCGTTTGGAAGCGGACCAAGACCCATCATTTTAGCAGTCTTGGTCCACTTGTTTGGTGCGCACCAGGACTCGGATGGCAGCGTTTACGTTTACACAAATTAACTGCACTAACAGAGCAATCGCACCAGAGTTTGTTTCAGTCAAACTAAACATGACAAGAGTGAACACACTTAGTTGGTGCAACAGGTGTAAATATTTATTGTAAAGCCCTGCGTAGGGCCTACACCCAGGTTTTTTATATCTAGCTGGTGCAACCGGCCCCATGCACCTTCTTCCATTACTCTATTTTCCAGTTCTGATTCTCACAAACCCATTGTTGGCGCTTTTGCTGACTGGTCTTCGCCTATGCAGCCCGATTCACAACAAAGTGCAATGCACTGTGTATTCTGACACCTTTCCATCAGAACCAGCATTAACTTCTTGAACAATTTTAGCTATAGTAGTTTGTCTGTTAGTTTGGACCACATGGGCCAGCCTTCATTCCCCATGTGCATCTACGAGCCTGACCCTGTCACCAGTTCACCACTGTTTCTTCTTTGGACCATTTTGATAGAAACTGACCACTGCAGACCAGGAACTCTGGGAAGAGCTGCAGTTTTGGAGATGCTCTGACCCAGTTGGCTAGCCATCATAATTTGGCCCTTGTCAAACTTACCTAAATCCTTACGCTTGCCCAATTTTCCTTTATCTAACACATCAAGTAAAATGTTTACTTCCTGCCTTATATATGATGAAGAGATGAAGAGATAATCTGTGTTATTCACTTCACCTGTCAGTGGTCATAATGTTATGCCTGATCGATGAGTGTATATACAGTATGTCAGAAAAGTGAGTACACCCCAGAAGAAGATATAAGGGACTGTGTGTCAAAATTTGATTTATGGCTTTGATTTATGGCCCCAGGTGTCAAACTGACACCTCTGACCTCCTGCTCCTATGGTTTTATGAGTCAACAGGTGTCCATTTGACACTTCTGACCTCCTGTTCCTGTATCCTAGGGGTTTTATGGCAGTGTCCATTTTGTGTGAACCGGGTGTGCATCGGCCATTTTGTTTAGCATGTGTTGTGAAAGTGTTAAGTAATCTTGGATGGGTGGGTCCATCAGGTACTCTATTAGGTCTTTAAATAAGGTTTAGGAGTCACATAGTTAACAGCAGAAGACATTCCTCACACAGCGTTTACAATGACTGCAGCGGCTCCAAAAACCCCTAATTCGGTCAGAAAGATGATGCGTATTTCACCAACTAGAGGTCCTGTTGAAATGAGAGAAGAGTTGACTTTTGCACCGAAGAAAAAACAAGTTAGCATTATTAAGTATCTCAATGGAGATCTTGATAATTTCACATCTCAAGATCTGTCATCATCCTGCTGCTACAGCAATACCCCTGAGACGGTACCAGCTATGCCTGATGACAACGCTACGCCTATGGATACCGATCCCTTGATGACTGATGACGATGCTACACCAATGGAGACTGTGCCTGCTATGGCCGCCCACAGCGCTACACCCGCAGCCTCCATGCAAGCGATGCCTGATGACAAAGCTACGCCTATGGAGACCCTCCCATATGCATATGACAACAGTTGGTTGGATAAATATTGCATGCAGCTGGGTTATCACAGCCTGGGTTTTCTCACAACTCCACACGGCAATACTGAAGTGCTAGCTAGAGCTGCTGCCTGTGCTGGTATTGACGACTTAGACGGTTGTATCCCTGCTAACGGCTTCAAAATAATAAAAGCTACCATTGTGGTCTTACTGGAGCATCTTATTGACAAAAAACTTAAGGAACTTTGCCAGGGTTGTGAGATTGACCATCCTAGTCAACTTAGACACTCCTGCTTGTTTGAACCAAACGCCTATTTCTTTGAAGCGTACTTTGAG
This sequence comes from Garra rufa, assembly GCF_049309525.1. Taxonomy (NCBI): domain Eukaryota; kingdom Metazoa; phylum Chordata; class Actinopteri; order Cypriniformes; family Cyprinidae; genus Garra; species Garra rufa. Next base: position 18,344,283 of record NC_133373.1, on the reverse strand, counting down.
GAACTGTCACGTAATCTGGTCAAACCCGAGCTTAAACACATCATAGCTCAAGCTCTGAACCGTGGTTTGAGGATCAACCCCCAGAGGGTCCAGGGTACAGTGGATGCAATTTTGTGTGAACTACGTGACGAAGTTTACATTGTGGTGAAGCTTCGTGAGATCAGAGAAAGAGTTGTGGATACCAACAGTGAGCAGATTGTCTATGACGCTGTGGACTGCTGGAAGGGTGGTGCAAACACTGGTCGAGTATAATATAACCATGGGGAACACGTGCTGTGTTAACTCCCTGAGGCCGGCTGTATCGCCGGCGATACCAGCTCATTTTTTTTTAGATCAGCGCAAAAGACACTAAAAATGCTCTGTCGGTTTTAGTCATACAAATTAGAGATAGGGGTGAGCGGGGCACAACCTAACGCGGGGTTAATTGTAACACGTGTGGTTTAAATATTTCCACACATGCTAGCATAACCAAATTTACGGTGTTTACTAGTTGCCATAGCAACACTATGCAGAGAAAAAAAGAATTCAGAAATTCAGAATTCAAAAGCCTTTTGAAGATATCGCTGAATATTTATTTTACCATAGTAAAAGTACATTTCTGGCTGAAATAAACTTTTCATTTCAGTTTTTAATATTCATTTAAAATTCGACAAATCTGCTATTATTTTAATCTCCAATTTGTTATTTATCAGTTTAGATGGTTTATTAATGCTTCGCAAACCAGCAGAAGACACTAACCTGTTTTAAACTCCAGTCGCGCAGCTGGGGAAAGATGTAACACTGTGTTACAATATTCCTCGCTGTTATTAAACTATGCTATTCTGTGACATTAGCGGTGCAGTTTACACGATTTACTTCTAAGGATTTTGATAAGATACCTCAAGAAACAGGTGAATAAAGGCTGACAATCAATGTTTAATGTTCAGAAGTTATTATTTCAAGTAATGTAAAGCATTTTGGCTGGTTTATGTGTGTCGTGTTCTATGAGATGTTGTGTTATCTAAATATTGTTGTGTTAACATGCGGCCACTAGGCGTCACTAATGACCTAGAGGTGGTAAAAAGAGATGGGTAGAAGAGAAGTAAAGTGTTGAGTTACTGCTCGTTTGTTTCTGCTGCGTTTTCTTTATTAATATTAAAGCAAAATACAACATTTTGGCGACGAGGATGGCAGCACTCAGTTTACCTACGCCTTCTATGTTCTTGCCATGCCCGGGTCAGCCCTCGGTACCGATTAACATCTGGAAGAAGATGTTTGAAAACTATCTTGTAGCCATCGATGCTACGGGAGATCGGTGGCCGGAGGAGAGGAAGCGTGCCGTTCTACTACAGTGCTTGGGAGCAGAGGGATTGAAAGTTTTCTACACGCTGCCTAATACAGGTCAGACTGTTGCCGATGCCTTTAAAGCTTTAGAAGAACACTTCCAGCCGACTACAAATGTCGTAGTGGAACGACATAAATTCAGACAACGTGCTCAACGGCCAGATGAATCGGTAAAGGATTATGTTGTTGCTTTGCGTGAGCTCAGTACACACTGTAACTTTGGCGATCGCACGGACGAGATGATCCGGGATCAATTAGTGGAGAAAGCGTCCTCTGCACGTATTAGGGAGCGTCTCTTGCTGCAGCCTCAGTTAACACTGACGGACGCGATGCTGTTGGCTGGCCAAACAGAGACCGCAGTGGAGCACGCACAAACGCTTGATGCGGTCCACGTGCATGAGATTAAACCTGCTCACCGTGGCATGCCACAGCGTCGTCGGAAATTCCATGAAAAATCTGTGAGTAAAACACGACCACAGTCTACTGCACAGCCCAGTCGTACTTGCTTTCGTTGTGGATCTAGCTCTCACTTGGCCAATGCCACAAATTGCCCTGCTACTAAAGTTAAATGCAATAAATGTGGAAAATTGGGACATTTCGCAAGGGTTTGCCGCTCTGAGAAAAAGGTGCAATTACTTGATGCTCCTGAGAGTGAGGTCCCTGAAATTGTGCATGTACTTGAAGTGGAAGGGAAATCGCTGCGTGCTAAAATAAAATGCACTGTAACCATTAACACGGAAGAAGTGAGCCCTGTACAGATTGAGCTCACTGTGGACACAGGTTCTGCTGTTTCAATCCTTCCTTCTCACCTTTATAGGCAGCATTTCAGTTCATTACCTTTACGGTCTCCACAAGTGAAACTGGTGACTTACTCAAAAGCGTACCTGTACTCGGATGCCTATCCGCTCATGTATATTATGGGGATGCAGTGGCCAGTACTAGCATCTATGTTGTGGAGAAAGGCACTCCTATACTGGGCATGGATTTAGTAGCTGGCCTGAACATTCACATTGCTGGAAATGAATTGATTCCACCCCCATCTCCGACTACTGTGCGACAAGTGATGGCTGCAACGACAGAGGGCATCGGTTGCGCTAAAGGCTTTACATCGGGTGAAAGTAAGAGAGTCAGTACAGCCTGTACAACAAAAACTGCGTAGACTTCCTTTATCAGTTAGAAATGCAGTTTCCAAAGAACTTTGCCACTTACAAGCTGAGGGCATCATTGAGCGGGTGGATGCCTCCCCGTGGGTGTCCCCTATTGTGGTGACGACAAAGAAAAATGGGGAAATTCGATTATGTGTGGATTTGCGGGAGCCGAACAGAGCAGTAATTATCGATAGCCATCCACTTCCACACATGGAGGACTTATTCACTGAATTAAAGGGAGCCACAATGTTTTCAAGCATCGATCTGAACAACGCCTACCTCCAAGTAATGCTCCACGAGGACAGCCGAGATCTGACGGCTTTCATCACTCATGACGGGTTGTTTCGATTTCGTCGGGTACCTTATGGCTTGGCCTCGGCGCCTGCGGCTTTTCAAAAAATGATGGTTACAATACTGAAAGGCCTTCATGGAGTCCAGAATTATCTAGATGATGTGATTGTGTATGGACGCACTGCAGCCGAACATGATCGCAATCTGCAGGCTGTTTTAACAACACTACAGCGCGCAGGTCTCACGCTGAATCGTGCAAAATGCAAGTTCAGCTGCACAAGCCTTCCGTACTTGGGACACACTATCACTGCTCAAGGCCTGTTACCCACTAACGACCATATTCAGGCTATCTTGCAAGCACCAGCTCCCACGGACGCAGCCAAATTGCGTTCATTCTTAGGACTGACGTCCTGGTACTCACGGTTCGTGCCGAACTACGCTTCGGAGGTGGAGCCTATGAGGGCATGCTTAAGGAATGTGAGTGTTTTCAGTTGGACAGAGAGCGCACAGAAAAGCTTTGAGAAACTTAAGGAGCTCATTGTAAACAGCCCAGCTCTAGCAATCTTTGACCCAGCACTGCATACACTGGTAACCTGCGATGCCTCCGATTACGGATTAGGGGCTGTCTTAACTCAGATTCATGCCGACGGCTCTGAGCGTACTGTTGCATTTGCCTCTCGCTCACTGTCGACTGCAGAACGAAAGTATTCTATTGTGGAGAAAGAGGCCCTAGCCTGCGTCTGGGCTGTGGAACGGTGGCGAACATTTTTGTGGGGCAGACAGTTCACACTTCGAACGGATCATCAGGCTCTTACTACCTTGCTGGCAACTAAAGGTATGGGCCGCGCTGGGATGCGCATTGCAAGATGGTCCGCTCGCTTACTCTGCTTTAACTATGAAGTATCCTACAAGCCAGGATCCGAAAATGTAACAGCAGACTGCCTCTCACGCTTACCATTGCCCACCTGTGTGGATACTGACTCTACCATTGAACCTGACATGGTGGCATTCCTCTCAACTGAACCCCGTGCTCTTTCATTGGAGGAGTTCTCCAAAGAATGCGCTGCTTGCCCTGAATTGTCAGCATTGCGACAGCAACTACTTACAGGCTGGCCTAAAAATAAGAAAACCCTACCAAAGGAGCTGGCACCATACTTTCATATCAGAGATGAACTGGCTGCACAAGATAACTTGGTCTTTAGAGGTTCTTACCGCTTGGTGGCACCCGTATCTCTACGTGGAGCCCTAATTAATTTAGCTCATCAGGGTCACCAGGGTATCGTCAGGACCAAACAGCGTCTTCGTGACTTGTATTGGTGGCCTGGCATGGACCACTCAGCCCAGTCCGCTATCACTTCGTGTCAGCTTTGCCAAGCCCACGACAAAAGTGCCAAAACACATACGCCTCCCCTTCAGCCAGTACCCCTTCCAGCTGCACCCTGGCTAAAAGTTGGACTGGACATTGTTGGACCATTCGAGTTAGGGACCTGGGATTGCAGATATGCACTTACGTTAGTTGACTATTACAGTAAGTGGCCAGAAATAGCCTTCACCAGTAATGTCACTACGGATACCGTTACAGACTTTCTTGCCACAGTGTTTAGCCGGTTTGGGAACCCGGTGGAAATTGTGACTGATAATGGTGTGCAATTTACATCTCTTACCTTTGCTGAATTCCTCACAAGCAGGAATATCAAGCACGTTCGTACTTCCTTGTACTTTCCACAAGCTAATGGTGCTGTGGAACGCATGAACCATGTCCTGAAGGATTGTGTCCAAACAGCAAGCTTGGAAGGAAAGCCCTGGAAAACCTCGGTGAGGGACTTCTTGCTGCTTTACCGTACAACACCGCATGCCACCACAGGTGTTGCTCCCAGTGAACTCTTGCTGGGACGGCAACTTAGAACGAACTTAAACATTCTACCTACCAGGCCCTCTGCTTGTACCGATGCTACAGTGCGGGCTCGTGTTCATGCTCGACAGTCGCAAGTCAAAACTTACACTGACATCAAACGTGCTGCAAAACCGTCTGCTTTACGACCAGGTGACAAAGTGCGGGTGAGGATACCAACTCATGTGAAAAAAAGCAGGTCTAAATTCAGTTCGCCGTCTACAGTGGTGGGACAGAAAAGCCAGGATACATATATCCTGGATGATGGGAAAGTGTGGAACGCAGCACACCTGTCACCATGTCCTGGACAAAGTCATTCAGATAATGAACCTACAGGGGTTCCAAAGGTGGTTGTCACTCCAGAAGCCCAAAGACAGCCCAGAACCAGACGTCCACCTGTCTGGCACAAAGACTTTGTCACTTGAACTATACCCACACATGCACATTCATCAAGATAGTAGAGCTACAACAGGACTGTAGTTGTTAATGTTCATATACAGTTACATGTTGATGCTGAATATTAGTTCTACATTGTTCTGGTGCTTTCGTGATAATATGTGTTTTGTTGAGTTATGCTGGAGTTTGTACTTGTTGCTGTGCAGGAAGAAATATGCATGTCTTGTTTTATAGAATACGAGAACTTAATGTTCTTTTCACGTAAACCGTGGTAAATAAGGTATGGTTAAGCAGTTGTTCTTTGGCTATAATCTTGTTTAGAATGTGATTAAGATATGTTAACTCCGACTGAGTATATTCGTTAAAAGTGGGGAAAATGTTGTGTTATCTAAATATTGTTGTGTTAACATGCGGCCACTAGGCGTCACTAATGACCTAGAGGTGGTAAAAAGAGATGGGTAGAAGAGAAGTAAAGTGTTGAGTTACTGCTCGTTTGTTTCTGCTGCGTTTTCTTTATTAATATTAAAGCAAAATACAACATGAGAGCTGTGTTTGGAGGAGTGGAGTGTTCTTCTGAATGTCTAAATGTGTTTCATCTACCTGTCCACATTGTTTTGAACTAGTGTACAGCTGTGTGTTGCGATCAAAGCCGTTCAAAGCATTGTTGCGATGTGTTCATTTTCAAACTCCAAAATTCGATTTTTTTTTTTTTTTTTAAAACGTCATTACTTCATTTGAAAAAGTTAACACATGTATTTTACTGACAACATATTTTAGTTTGTTGTGTATATTTATTTCATTCGATCAGATAACTTTTTCAGCTGTCATATGGTCGTGTTACAACGTGCCCCTCAGATGTTACAATGTACCCCACTACGGGGCATGTTGTCACGTTTCACTTCCTTTCTTTTGAGGCAAATAACGAAAAACGTATACACTGTAAATATGAAACAAAGCGATATATTTGTACTAGACAAGTGTGAAAATAACGTGGATAAAAAATTGTACTCTGAACCCCACGTGGATTTACATAAACCCCGAAATTCAAAAAGTGTTAGGTTGTGCCCCGCTCTCCCCTATACATCATTGGAAACTGTAAAGTGTGTACTTTTATTTGTGCACACTCACAAGAACAGCAGAAAGTTGTGCTTTTTTATTTAGAATAAAGAATACAAACAGGGTGATTTCTGTTTTCTCTGTCTCCGCGAACTGCTTTTAGAAATGCGTCACTTAAATCATTCAAACTCGGTGAATACTCAGCACACAAACAGAAAAGTGGTATCTACTGAAAGCTTGAGATTTTTGCTTTTAAACGAAGTAAGTTTGATCAAAAACAAATAATCTGTGATAAATTAATCTATATGAAACCAAGGAGATGTCTAATCTATCCAGTTCCAACTAATTATCTCTAATGTGACCGCGCCCACTAGCGAAATTCCTTTAGATATGCAAATTAGCCATGTGCCACAAGCGCGGCAAGGACCGGAGTATCTGTACGCGAGGAAACTCCCACATCACCGAAACAAAGCAACATGACTTCAAGTTCATCTTGGTTACAGTTTGTTTCTGAATGAAGATATGCTGTGAGGAATAAGACTTATATTTACCACG
>NC_133373.1:18266994-18337123 GCF_049309525.1 Garra rufa | reverse complement strand
GATGATGAAAAATAGGCACTTAGGTGGACAAATAGGCTGTTCGTGGGACGTGAGGAAGACTACGATGAAGAGTAGTCAGTTTGGATGAGTTAATGAAGAATAGGCGCCTAGGTGGACGAATAGGCTGTTCGTGGGACGTGAGGAAGACTATGATGAAGAGTAGTCACTTAGGTGGCACTTTAGGCGGTTCGTGGACGAGGTCCTAGTCATTTAGGCTGTTAGGTGGACAAATAGGCAGTTTGTGGCGGCCATCCCACAACCTATTTGACGCACGTCGAATAGGTGAGCCGTTGGACGGCTGAAATCCCCAATTCGTTACAGGGATTCACTGGCCGAAATGTCTAAGTCGAAAACAGCATCCCACGTGTAACCTATTTGACAGGTCCCTCATAGGCTGTCTGTGGACAGTTGAATTTTATGCAAATTATGCATAATTTATGGCTGTAATGTACATCAGTGTGTTGTGGTGTGTCCCCTGTGTGGCACACAACAGGTTAAACCACATTATATCACTGTAGTTATGAAATATGACCTTTTAATGTAATGTCCACAGACAGCCTATGGAGGCCCAGTCAAATAAGTTACACATGGGCGTTCACCATATGTGGTGAAATTACCGAAAATCCACCATCAGACAGTGACAGCTGTAACTTATTTGACAGAGCCCTTATAGGCTTCCCCTGGACAGTACATTAATGGGTCATATTTCATAACTACAGTGATTTTATGGGGTAAAACCTACTGTACACCACACAGGGGATACTGCTCCACACACTCATGTGCATTGCAGCTATTAATTATGCATAATTTGCATCAAATTGTCAGGGGGAAGCCTATAGGGGCTCTGTCAAATAAGTTACAAGTGGGATGTTGAATTTGACCGGATGTTTCACAAGAACCTAGCAGACCTGGGGCTCCATACTCTGGGGTCATGGGGGGCCCTCTGGTACCTACCCATGCCCGGAGTATGGAGCTCCAAGTCGGCGTGGTTCCCATGAAACACCCGCTCAAAGTTCCACAGGAAGTTGCAATATCTCTGGAAAAAAGCCGACTTGGGGCTCCATACTCCGGGGTCATGGGGGGCCCTCTGGTACCTACCAATGCCCAGAGTATGGAGCTCCAAGTCGGCGTGGTTCCCGTGAAACACCCGTTCAAAGTTGCACAGGAAGTTGCAATATCTCTGGAAAAAAGCCGACTTGGGGCTCCATACTCTGTGGTCATGGGGGGCCCTCTGGTACCTACCAATGCCCGGAGTATGGAGCTCCAAATCGGCGTGGTTCCCATGAAACACCCGCTCAAAGTTCCACAGGAAGTTGCAATATCTCTGGAAAAAAGCGGACTTGGGGCTCCATACTCCGGGGTCATGGGGGGCTCTCTGGTACCTACCAATGCCCAGAGTATGGAGCTCCAAGTCGGCGTGGTTCCCGTGAAACACCCGTTCAAAGTTGCACAGGAAGTTGCAATATCTCTGGAAAAAAGCCGACTTGGGGCTCCATACTCTGTGGTCATAGGGGGCCCTCTGGTACCTACCAATGCCCGGAGTATGGAGCTCCAAGTCGGCGTGGTTCCCATGAAACACCCGCTCAAAGTTCCACAGGAAGTTGCAATATCTCTGGAAAAAAGCCGACTTGGGGCTCCATACTCCGGGGTCATGGGGGGCCCTCTGGTACCTACCAATGCCCGGAGTATGGAGCTCCAAGTCGGCGTGGTTCCCGTGAAACACCCGCTCAAATTTCCACAGGAAGTTGCAATATCTCTGGAAAAAAGCCGACCTGGGACTCCATACTCTGGGGTCATGGGGGGCCCTCTGGTACCTACCAATGCCCGGAGTATGGAGCTCCAAGTCGGCGTGGTTCCCATGTAACTCCCGGTCAAATTTCCACAGGAAGTTGCAATATCTCTGGAAAAAAGCCGACTTGGGACTCCATACTCTGGGGTCATGGGGGGCCCTCTGGTACCTACCCATGCCCGGAGTATGGAGCTCCAAGTCTGCGTGGTTCCCGTGAAACACCCGCTCAAATTTGCACAGGAAGTTGCAATATCTCTGGAAAAAAGCCGACTTGGGACTCCATACTCTGGGGTCATGGGGGGCCCTCTGGTACCTAGCCATGCCCGGAGTATGGAGATCCAAGTCGGGTCCTCGGCTACAGTTCGGCCCCCGGGGTCCGAGGGGCCCCAAACTTCGCAACCTGGTAGCCTAGGGTCCCCCCTGCCACATACTAGCAGGACGAGTCCCTAGAGCGCAGGGAATTTTTTTTTGGCTTCCTTTGTCAAAATCTCTCACAAAGGCCTCTTGCACTCATAGACAGAAAGAGCCTCTCCAAAGGGCACATTGAAAATATAGGTTAGGGTTAAGAAACAGACTCGGGGCCCATCTAGGGCCCTGGTATCCAGGATCCTGACTCAGGGGCCCCTGGACTACCACCGTGTCAAATTTGGAGCCCCTGCGACCTTTTGACCCCTGCTTTCCAGACATCCGTCCTGCAACCTATTTGACATAGGCTGTTCGTCGACGATTGGGCCAATTAAGCACGAAAACGGGTCGAATGGACACGAGGCTGCAGACACGGCCCCAGGGGCCCCTGACGAGGCGTGGATGTCAATTTGGGGCCGAACAAACCTTTTGGTCCGCTGTCCAACGAACCACCTATGAAATCGCATGCAATAAGTTGCACGCGTCCTCGGCCACTGTTCGGCCCCCGGGGGTCCGAGGGCCCCCAAACTTCACATCCTGGTAGCCTAGGGTCCCCTCTGCCACATACTAGGAGGACGAGTCCCTAGAGCGCAGGGATTTTTTTTTGGCTTCCTTTGTCAAAATCTCTCACAAAGGCCTCTTGCACTCATAGACAGAAAGAGCCTCTCCAAAGGGCACATTGAAAATATAGGTTAGGGTTAAGAAACAGACTCGGGGCCCATCTAGGGCCCTGGTATCCAGGATCCTGACTCAGGGGCCCCTGGACTACCACCGTGTCAAATTTGGAGCCCCTGCGACCTTTTGACCCCTGCTTTTCAGACATCCGTCCTGCAACCTATTTGACATAGGCTGTTCGTCGACGATTGGGCCAATTAAGCACGAAAACGGGTCGAACGGACACGAGGCTGCAGACACGGCCCAAGGGGCCCCTGACGAGGCGTGGATGTCAATTTGGGGCCGAACGGACCTTTTGGTCCGATGTCCCACGAACCACCTATGAAAACGCATGCAATAAGTTGCACGCGTCCTCGGCCACTGTTCGGCCCCCGGGGGTCCGAGGGCCCCCAAACTTGGCATCCTGGTAGCCTAGGGTCCCCCCTGCCACATACTAGGAGGACGAGTCCCTAGAGCGCAGGGATTTTTTTTTTTGCTTCCTTTGTCAAAATCTCTCACAAAGGCCTCTTGCACTCATAGACAGAAAGAGCCTCTCCAAAGGGCACATTGAAAATATAGGTTAGGGTTAAGAAACAGACTCGGGGCCCATCTAGGGCCCTGGTATCCAGGATCCTGACTCAGGGGCCCCTGGACTACCACCGTGTCAAATTTGGAGCCCCTGCGACCTTTTGACCCCTGCTTTCCAGACATCCGTCCTGCAACCTATTTGACATAGGCTGTTCGTCGACGATTGGGCCAATTAAGCACGAAAACGGGTCGAATGGACACGAGGCTGAAGACACGGCCCCAGGGGCCCCTGACGAGGCGTGAATGTCAATTTGGGGCCGAACAAACCTTTTGGTCCGCTGTCCAACGAACCACCTATGAAATCGCATGCAATAAGTTGCACGCGTCCTCGGCTACTGTTCGGCCCCCGGGGGTCCGATTGGCCCCAAATTTCGCATCCTGGTAGCCTAGGGGGCCCCCTGCCACATACTCGGAGGGCGAGTCCCTGGAGCGCAGGGAAAATTTTGACACCCACCTAGGACCCCGAAACCCGGGATCCTGAACCGGGGGCCCTTGGACTACCACCGTGCCAAATTTGGAGCCCCTGCAACTGTTTGTGGACAGTTGGGCCAATTAAGCACGAAAACGGGTCCAAGGGACACGAGGCTCCAGACACGGCCACAGGGGCCCCTGACGACCACTTTCGGGCCAATCTGACCTTTTGATGACATTGTGATGAAGAATAGGCACTTAGGTGGCACTTTAGGCACTTCGTGGACACGATGATGAAAAATAGGCACTTAGGTGGACAAATAGGCTGTTCGTGGGACGAGAGGAAGACTACGATGAAGACTAGGCACTTAGGTGGATCTTTAGGCACTTTGTGGACACGATGATGAAAAATAGGCACTTAGGTGGACAAATAGGCTGTTCGTGGGACGAGAGGAAGACTACGATGAAGACTAGGCACTTAGGTGGATCTTTAGGCACTTTGTGGACACGATGATGAAAAATAAGCACTTAGGTGGACAAATAGGCTGTTCGTGGGACGAGAGGAAGACTACGATGAAGACTAGGCACTTAGGTGGCACTTTAGGCACTTTGTGGACACGATGATGAAAAATAGGCACTTAGGTGGATGAATAGGCTGTTCGTGGGACGAGAGGAAGACTACGATGAAGAGTAGGCACTTAGGTGGCACTTTAGGCACTTTGTGGACACGATGATGAAAAATAGGCACTTAGGTGGATGAATAGGCTGTCCGTGGGACGAGAGGAAGACTACGATGAAGACTAGGCACTTAGGGAACTGGCCCCCTAGTGGTGGAAAAAACATCCCTTGAACCACCTATGGGTCCGTAAACCAATTATTAGGGTACACAATTCATTTAAGTTGGACCTTGGATCCAAAAAGTGCCTATTCATCCATTCCGTCCCCTATTGCGCCATCTGGCAACTTAAATGAATTGGCAAAAATCCACAGACTGCCTAAGTTCCCTTGCCCTTAAGTCAGGTACTTGATGCCCTCGAGTAATCTAAATGACAGGCCGGTGACGAAATCCCTAAGTGCTGCGCGGCGCCCCCTAATAATTTTTTGGCCCCCAAACAACGCCTATGGTTCGATAGGGCCTCTCGCGCCGAAGCGGGGGACGGTGGTCCTGTCTCCCGAGACCCTCCAGGGGCCCCGCAATGGGGCAAAATTGCCCTAAAAATGCTTTTCCCCCGGCCTGTCAGATAAGTCACAGGATGGATGCAGCAGTGGACATTACATTAAAAGGTCATATTTCATAAAGACAGTGGATATATGTGGTGAAACCTACTGTACACCACACAGGGGACACACCACAACACACTGATGTACATTACAGTGATTAATTATGCAAAATTTGCATAATATTCAACTGTCCACAGACCGCCTATAGGGCACCTGTCAAATAGGTTACAGATGGGATGCTGTTTTTGACTTTGACATTTTCAGCCAGTGAATTCCCGTAAAGAATTGGGGATTTCAACACATGTGTGGAAGGCCAGTGAGTAGCTTATTAAGTTACAGGTGGGATGCCAATGCAACAAAAGGTCAAAGTTCATAATTACAGTGCTTTTATGTGGTTTAACCTGTTGTATGCCACACAGGGGGAACAGAACAAAAAAATCATGTACAGTACAGTTTTTAATTATGCAAAATTTGCATACAATTGGACTGTCCTGGGGAAGCCTATATGGGACCTGTCAAATAGGTTACCGGTTGGATGCTGTTTTTGACTTTGACATTTTCAGCCGGTGAATTCCTGTAAAGAATTGGGGATTTCAACACATGTGTGGAAGGCCAGTGAGTAGCTTATTAAGTTACAGGTGGGATGTTGAATTTGACCGGATGTTTCTCAAGAACCAAGCCGACTTGGGGCTCCATACACTGGGGTCATGGGGGGCCCTCTGGTACCTACCCATGCCCGGAGTATGGAGCTCCAAATCGGCAGGGTTTCTGAGATACACCCGGTTAAAGCTGGACCGGAAGTGGCCATATCTCTGGAAAAAAGCCTACTTGGGGCTCCATACTCTGGGGTCATGGGGGGCCCTCTGGTACCTACCCATGCCCGGAGTACGAAGATCCAAGTCGGCATGGTTCTTGAGAAACACCCGGTCAAAGCTGGAACGGAAGTGGCCATATCTCTGGAAAAAAGCCTGCTTGTGGCTCCATACTCTGGGGTCATGGGGGGCCCTCGGGTACCTACCCATGCCCGGAGTATGGAGTTCCAAGTCGGCATGGTTTCTGAGATACACCCGGTCAAAGCTGGACCGGAAGTGGCCATATCTCTGGAAAAAAGCCTACTTGGGGCTCCATGCTCTGGGGTCATGGGGGGGCCTCTGGTACCTACCGATGCCCGGAGTATGGAGATCGAAGTCGGCATGGTTTCTGAGATACACCCGGTCAAAGCTGGACCGGAAGTGGCCATATCTCGAGAACGGAAAGTCCCAAGAGCTTGGGACGGTGGGGTCAGAAGGGGCCCTATGGGCCCTCCTCACGCCCGGAGTTTAGAGCTCCAACTCTGCTTAACTCCCAAGATACACTCGGTTATATATAAGGGACTTTCGGACAAAACGGTCGATATCTAGGAAACGACGAGTCCCAGCGGATCGTCCTTCGGGGTGTTGAGGGTCCCCTGGGGGCCCTCTCAGACCCCAGAGTCCCGAGCCTCTGGGACCCTTATTTCTGAAGTGCACCCTTTCCTATTGGCCCCCATATCTTGGCCTGTGGGGGCGCTAGAAGCACGGGCTAGGGCCCTTTGGAGAGGGGCCCTCGGGCCCTTACTCTGACCCGAGTTTGGTGTCGCTCGGTGCCCGGGCCCCCGAGTTATAGCCGTTCAAATTTTGGAGCCAACCTGCAACTTATTTGACAGAGCCCCTATAGGCTTCCCCCGGACAGTACATTAATGGGTCATATTTCATAACTACAGTGATTTTATGGGGTAAAACCTACTGTACACCACACAGGGGATACTGCTCCACACACTCATGTACATTGCAGCTATTAATTATGCATTATTTGCATCAAATTGGACTGTCCGGGGGAAGCCTATAGGGGCTCTGTCAAATAGGTTACAAGTGGGATGCTGTTTTTGACTTTGACATTTTCAGCCGGTGAATTCCTGTAAAGAATTGGGGATTTCAACACATGTGTGGAAGGCCAGTGAGTAGCTTATTAAGTTACAGGTGGGATGTTGAATTTGACCGGATGTTTCTCAAGAACCAAGCCGACTTGGGGCTCCATACACTGGGGTCATGGGGGGCCCTCTGGTACCTACCTATGCCCGGAGTATGGAGTTCCAAGTCGGCATGGTTTCTGAGATACACCCGGTCAAAGCTGGACCGGAAGTGGCGATATCTCTGGAAAAAAGCCTACTTGGGGCTCCATGCTCTGGGGTCATGGGGGGACCTCTGGTACCTACCTATGCCCGGAGTATGGAGTTCCAAGTCGGCATGGTTTCTGAGATACACCCGGTCAAAGCTGGACCGGAAGTGGCCATATCTCGGGAACGGAAAGTCCCAGGAGCTAGGAGCGGTGGGGTCAGAAGGGGCCCTAAGGGCCCTCCTCATGCCCTGAGTTTAGAGCTCCAACTCTGCTTAACTCCCAAGATACACTCGGTTATATATAAGGGACTTTTGGATAAAACGGTCGATATCTCGGAAACGACGAGTCTCAGCGGATCGTCCTTCGGGGTGTTGAGGGTCCCCTGGGGGCCCTCTTAGACCCCAGAGTCCCGGGCCTCTGGGACCCTTCCTTCTGAAGTGCACCCTTTCCTATTGGCCCCCGTATCTTGGCCTGTGGGGGCGCTAGAAGCACGGGCTAGGGCCCTTTGGACAGGGCCCCTCGGGCCCTTACTCTGACCCGAGTTTGGTGTCGCTCGGTGGCCGGGCCCCCGAGTTATAGCCGTTCAAATTTTGGAGCCCACCTGCAACTTATTTGACAGAGCCCCTATAGGCTTCCCCCGGACAGTACATTAATGGGTCATATTTCATAACTACAGTGATTTTATGGGGTAAAACCTACTGTACACCACACAGGGGACTCTGCTCCACACACTCATGTACATTGCAGCTATTAATTATGCATTATTTGCATCAAATTGGACTGTCCGGGGGAAGCCTATAGGGGCTCTGTCAAATAGGTTACAAGTGGGATGCTGTTTTTGACTTTGACATTTTCAGCCGGTGAATTCCCGTAAAGAATTGGGGATTTCAACACATGTGTGGAAGGCCAGTGAGTAGCTTATTAAGTTACAAGTGGGATTTTGAGTTTGACCGGATGTTTCTCAAGAACCAAGCCGACTTGGGGTTCCATACTCTGGGGTCATGGGGGGCCCTCTGGTACCTACCCATGCCCGGTGTATGGAGCTCCAAGTCGGCGTGGTTCCCAGGAAACACCCGGTCAAATTTCCACAGGAAGTTGCAATATCTCTGGAAAAAAGCCTACTTGGGGCTCCATACTCTGGGGTCATGGGGGGCCCTCTGGTACCTACCCATGCCCGGAGTATGGAGATCCAAGTCGGCATGGTTTCTGAGATACACCCGGTCAAAGCTGGACCGGAAGTGGCCATATCTCGGGAACGGAAAGTCCCAGGAGCTTGGAACGGTGGGGTCAGAAGGGGCCCTATGGGCCCTCCGCAGGTCCGGAGTTTAGAGCTCCAACTCTGCTTAACTCCCAAGATACACTCGGTTATATATAAGGGACTTTCGGACAAAACGGTCGATATCTAGGAAACGACGAGTCCCAGCGGGCCGTCCTTCGGGATGTTGAGGGTTCCCTGAGGGCCCTCTCAGAACCCAGAGTCCCGGGCCTCTGAGACCCTTCCTTCTGAAGTACACCCTTTCCTATTGGCCCCCGTATCTTGGCCTGTGGGGTCGCTAGAAGCACGGGCTAGGGCCCGTTGGAGAGGGCCCCTCGGGCCCTTACTCTGACCCGAGTTTGGTGTCGCTCGGTGGCAGGGCCCCCGAGTTATAGCCGTTCAAATTTTGGAGCCAACCTGCAACTTATTTGACAGAGCCCCTATAGGCTTCCCCCGGACAGTACATTAATGGGTCATATTTCATAACTACAGTGATTTTATGGGGTAAAACCTACTGTACACCACACAGGGGACTCTGCCCCACACACTCATGTGCATTGCAGCTATTAATTATGCATAATTTGCATCAAATTGGACTGTCCGGTGGAAGCCTATAGGGGCTCTGTCAAATAAGTTACAGGTGGGATGTTGAATTTGACCGGATGTTTCTCAAGAACCAAGAAGACTTCTAAGGTACATCCGGTCAAAATGTCTAAGTCGAAAACAGCATCCCACGTGTAACCTATTTGACAGGTCCCTTATAGGCTGTCTGTGGACAGTTGTATTTTATGCAAATTATGCATAATTAATGGCTGTAATGTACATCAGTGTGTTGTGGTGTGTCCCCTGTGTGGCACACAACAGGTTAAACCACATTAAATCACTGTAGTTATGAAATATGACCATTTAATGTATTGGCATCCAACCTGTAGCTTAATAAGTTACTCACTGGCCTTCAGCATATATGCTGAAATCCCCTATTCTTTACAGGGATTCACCGGCCGAAAATGTCTAAGTCGAAAACAGCATCCCACGTGTAACCTATTTGACAGGTCCCTTATAGGCTGTCTGTGGACAGTTGAATTTTATGCAAATTATGCATAATTAATGGCTGTAATGTACATCAGTGTGTTGTGGCGTGTCCCCTGTGTGGCACACAACAGGTTAAACCCATAAAATCACTGTAGTTATGAAATATGACCTTTTAATGTAATGTCCACAGACAGCCTATGGAGGCCCAGTCAAATAAGTTACACATGGGCGTTCACCATATGTGGTGAAATTACCGAAAATCCACCATCAGACAGTGACAGCTGTAACTTATTTTAGGGGCTGTAACGTATATAGAACTGCTGGGTAATGTTCCCTGAGCACTGTACTATAGAAATGTATCCATAAAACCACTGTAGTTATGAAATATGACTTATTACGGTATCGTCCACGGAACGCCTATGGAGGCCCAGCCAAATAAGTTACACATGGGCGTTCACCATATGTGGTGAAATTACCGAAATTCCACCATCAGAAAGTGACAGCTGTAACTTATTTGACGGGGCCTCTGCAGGCTTTGTCCTCCTGATATATGGCAGTGGGGCCCCTAGGCTACCAGGATGCCAAGTTTGGGGCCCCTCGAACCCCCCGGGGCCTCTGGGACCCTTCCTTCTGAAATGCACCCTTTCCTATTGGCCCCCGTATCTTGGCCTGTGGGGGCGCTAGAAGCACGGGCTAGGGCCCGTTGGAGAGGGCCCCCCGGGCCCTTACTCTGACCCGAGTTTGGTGTCGCTCGGTGGCAGGGCCCCCGAGTTATAGCCGTTCAAATTTTGGAGCCAACCTGCAACTTATTTTACAGAGCCCCTATAGGCTTCCCCCGGACAGTACATTAATGGGTCATATTTCATAACTACAGTGATTTTATGGGGTAAAACCTACTGTACACCACACAGGGGACACTGCTCCACACACTCATGTGCATTGCAGCTATTAATTATGCATAATGTGCATCAAATTGGACTGTCCGGGGGAAGCCTATAGGGGCTCTGTCAAATAAGTTACAGGTGGGATGTTGAATTCGACCGGATGTTTCTCAAGAACCAAGCAGACTTGGGGCTCCATAATCTGGGGTCTTGGGGGGCCCTCGGGTACCTACCCATGCCCAGAGTATGGAGCTCCAAGTCGGCATGGTTTCTAAGGTACATCCAGTCAAAGTCCCATCTTTAACTGGGCATAACTCCAAATCCAAGCAGACTTTTGGATCCATACTCCCGGCGTGTGGGGGGCCCATGGGTACCTACCTATGCCCAGAGTATGGAGCTCCAAGTCGGCATGGTTTCTAAGGTACACCCGGTCAAAGTCCCACTTTTGACCGGGCATAATTCCAAATCCAAGCCAACTTTGGGATCATTACTCCCGGCGTGTGGGGGGCCCAAGGGTACCTAGCCATGCCCGGAGTATGGAGCTCCAAGTCGGCATGGTTCCCAGGATACACCCGGTCAAATTTCCACAGGAAGTTGCTATATCTCTGGAAAAAAGCCGAATTGGGACTCCATACTCTGGGGTCATGGGGGGCCCTCTGGTACCTACCCATGCCCGGAGTATGGAGCTCCAAGTCGGCATGGTTCCTAAGGTACACCCGGTCACAATCCCACTTTTGACCGGGCATAATTCCAAATCCAAGCCGACTTTGGGATCCTTACTCCCGGCGTTTGGGGGGCCCAACGGTACCTACCCATGCCCGGAGTATGGAGCTCCAAGTCGGCATGGTTCCCAGGATACACCCGGTCAAATTTCCACAGGAAGTTGCTATATCTCTGGAAAAAAGCCGACTTGGGACTCCATACTCTGGGGTCATGGGGGGCCCTCTGGTACCTACCCATGCCCAGAGTGTGGAGCTCCAAGTCGGCATGGTTTCTAAGGTACACCCGGTCAATGTCCCACTTTTGACCGGGCATAATTCCAAATCCAAGCCGACTTTGGGATCCTTACTCCTGGTGTGTGGGGGGCCCAAGGGTACCTACCCATGCCTGGAGTATGGAGCTCCAAGTAGGCATGGTTCCCAGGATACACCCGGTCAAATTTCCACAGGAAGTTGCTATATCTCTGGAAAAAAGCCGACTTGGGACTCCATACTCTGGGGTCATGGGGGGCCCTCTGGCACCTACCCATACCCGGAGTATGGAGCTCCAAGTCGGCATGGTTTCTAAGGTACATCCGGTCAAAATCCCATATTTAACCAGGCATAATTCCAAATCCAAGCCGACTTTGCGATCCATACTCCCGGCGTGTGGGGGGCCCAAGGGTACCTACACATGCCCGGAGTATGGAGCTCCAAGTCGGCATGGTTTCTAAGGTACATCCAGTCAAAGTCCCATCTTTAACTGGGCATAACTCCAAATCCAAGCAGACTTTTGGATCCATACTCCCGGCGTGTGGGGGGCCCATGGGTACCTACCCATGCCCGGAGTATGGAGCTCCAAGTCGGCATGGTTTCTAAGGTACACCCGGTCAAAGTCCCACTTTTGACCGGGCATAATTCCAAATCCAAGCCGACTTTGGGATCATTACTCCCGGCGTGTGGGGGGCCTAAGGGTACCTAGCCATGCCCGGAGTATGGAGCTCCAAGTCGGCATGGTTCCCAGGATACACCCGGTCAAATTTCCACAGGAAGTTGCTATATCTCTGGAAAAAAGCCGACTTGGGACTCCATACTCTGGAGTCATGGGGGGCCCTCTGGTACCGACCCATGCCCGGAGTATGGAGCTCCAAGTCGGCATGGTTCCCAGGATACACCCGGTCAAATTTCCACAGAAAGTTGCTATATCTCTGGAAAAAAGCCGAATTGGGACTCCATACTCTGGGGTCATGGAGGGCCCTCTGGTACCTACCCATACCCGGAGTATGGAGCTCCAAGTCGGCATGGTTTCTAAGGTACATCCGGTCAAAATCCCATATTTAACCAGGCATAATTCCAAATCCAAGCCGACTTTGCGATCCATACTCCCGGCGTGTGGGGGGCCCAAGGGTACCTACCCATGCCCGGAGTGTGGAGCTCCAAGTCGGCATGGTTCCCAGGATACACCCGGTCAAAGCTGGACCGGAAGTGGCCATATCTCGGGAAGGGAAAGTCCCAGGAGCTTGGGACGGTGGGGTCAGAATGGGCCCTATGCGCCCTGCTCATGCCCGGAGTTTAGAGCTCCAATTCTGCTTAACTCCCAAGATACACTCGGTTATATAAAAGGAACTTTTGGACAAAACGGTCGATATTTCGGAAACGAAGAGTCCCAGCGGGCCGTCCTTCGGGGTGTTGAGGGTTCCCTGAGGGCCCTCTCAGAACCCAGAGTCCCGGGCCTCTGAGACCCTTCCTTCTGAAGTACACCCTTTCCTATTGGCCCCCGTATCTTGGCCTGTGGGGGCGCTAGAAGCACGGGCTAGGGCCCGTTGGAGAGGGCCCCTCGGGACCTTACTCTGACCCGAGTTTGGTGTCGCTCGGTGGCAGGGCCCCCGAGTTATAGCCGTTCAAATTTTGGAGCCAACCTGCAACTTATTTGACAGAGCCCCTATAGGCTTCCCCCGGACAGTACATTAATGGGTCATATTTCATAACTACAGTGATTTTATGGGGTAAAACCTACTGTACACCACACAGGGGACTCTGCCCCACACACTCATGTGCATTGCAGCTATTAATTATGCATAATTTGCATCAAATTGGACTGTCCAGGGGAAGCCTATAGGGGCTCTGTCAAATAAGTTACAGGTGGGATGTTGAATTTGACCGGATGTTTCTCAAGAACCAAGCAGACTTGGGCCTCCATACTCTGGGGTCATGGGGGCCCCTCGGGTACCTACCCATGCCCAGAGTATGGAGCTCCAAGTCGGCATGGTTTCTGAGATACACCCGGTCAAAGTTCCACAGGAAGTTGCAATATCTCTGGAAAAAAGCCTACTTGGGGCTCCATACTCTGGGGTAATGGGGGGCCCTCTGGTACCTACCCATGCCCGGAGTATGGAGCTCCAATTCGGCATGGTTTCTAAGGTACATCCGGTCAAAATGTCTAAGTCGAAAACAGCATCCCACGTGTAACCTATTTGACAGGTCCCTTATAGGCTGTCTGTGGACAGTTGTATTTTATGCAAATTATGCATAATTAATGGATGTAATGTACATCAGTGTGTTGTGGTGTGTCCCCTGTGTGGCACACAACAGGTTAAACCACATTAAAATCACTGTAAATATGAAATATGACCATTTAATGTATTGGCATCCAACCTGTAGCTTAATAAGTTACTCACTGGCCTTCAGCATATATGCTGAAATCCCCTATTCTTTACAGGGATTCACCGGCCGAAAATGTCTAAGTCGAAAACAGCATCCCACGTGTAACCTATTTGACAGGTCCCTTATAGGCTGTCTGTGGACAGTTGAATTTTATGCAAATTATGCATAATTAATGGCTGTAATGTACATCAGTGTGTTGTGGCGTGTCCCCTGTGTGGCACACAACAGGTTAAACCACATTAAAATCACTGTAAATATGAAATATGACCATTTAATGTATTGGCATCCAACCTGTAGCTTAATAAGTTACTCACTGGCCTTCAGCATATATGCTGAAATCCCCTATTCTTTACAGGGATTCACCGGCCGAAAATGTCTAAGTCGAAAACAGCATCCCACGTGTAACCTATTTGACAGGTCCCTTATAGGCTGTCTGTGGACAGTTGAATTTTATGCAAATTATGCATAATTAATGGCTGTAATGTACATCAGTGTGTTGTGGCGTGTCCCCTGTGTGGCACACAACAGGTTAAACCCCATAAAATTTCTGTAGTTATGAAATATGACCTTTTAATGTAATGTCCACAGACAGCCTATGGAGGCCCAGTCAAATAAGTTACACATGGGCGTTCACCATATGTGGTGAAATTAACGAAAATCTACCATCAGACAGTGACAGCTGTAACTTATTTTAGGGGCTGTAATGTATATAGAACTGCTGGGTAATGTTCCCTGAGCACTGTGCTATAGAAATGTATCCATAAAATCACTGTAGTTATGAAATATGACCTTTTAATGTAATGTCCACAGACAGCCTATGGAGGCCCAGCCAAATAAGTGATACATGGGCGTTCACCATATGTGGTGAAATTACCGAAATTCCACCATCAGAAAGTGACAGCTGTAACTTATTTGACGGGGCCTCTGCAGGCTTTATCCTCCTGATATATGGCAGTGGGGCCCCTAGGCTACCAGGATGCCAAGTTTGGGGCCCCTCGAACCCCCCGGGGCCACTGGGACCCTTCCTTCTGAAATGCACCCTTTCCTATTGGCCCCCGTATCTTGGCCTGTGGGGGCGCTAGAAGCTCGGGCTAGGGCCCGTTGGAGAGGGCCCCCCGGGCCCTTACTCTGACCCGAGTTTGGTGTCGCTCGGTGGCAGGGCCCCCGAGTTATAGCCGTTCAAATTTTGGAGCCAAC
The DNA here is from genome assembly GCF_049309525.1 of Garra rufa. Classification (NCBI taxonomy): domain Eukaryota; kingdom Metazoa; phylum Chordata; class Actinopteri; order Cypriniformes; family Cyprinidae; genus Garra; species Garra rufa. The sequence continues at coordinate 18,322,192 of NC_133373.1, read as the reverse complement.
CTGCAACTTATTTGACAGAGCCCCTATAGGCTTCCCCCGGACAGTACATTAATGGGTCATATTTCATAACTACAGTGATTTTATGGGGTAAAACCTACTGTACACCACACAGGGGACACTGCTCCACACACTCATGTGCATTGCAGCTATTAATAATGCATAATTTGCATCAAATTGGATTGTCCGGGGGAAGCCTATAGGGGCTCTGTCAAATAAGTTACAGCTGGGATGTTGAATTTGACCGGATGTTTCTCAAGAACCAAGCAGACTTGGGGCTCCATACTCTGGGGTCATGGGGGGCCCTCGGGTACCTACCCATGCCCAGAGTATGGAGCTCCAAGTCGGCATGGTTTCTGAGATACACCCGGTCAAAGCTGAACCGGAAGTGGCCATATCTCGGGAACGGAAAGTCCCAGGAGCTTAGGACGGTGGGGTCAGAAGGGGCCCTATGGGCCCTCCTCACGCCCGGAGTTTAGAGCTCCAATTGTGCTTAACTCCCAAGATACACTCGGTTATATAAAAGGAACTTTTGGACAAAACGGTCGATATCTCGGAAACGACGAGTCCCAGCGGATCGTCCTTCTGGGTGTTGAGGGATCCCTGGGGGCCCTCTCAGACCCCAGAGTCCCGGGCCTCTGGGACCCTTCCTTCTGAAATGCACCCTTTCCTATTGGCCCCCGTATCTTGGCCTGTGGGGGCGCTAGAAGCACGGGCTAGGGCCCGTTGGAGAGGGCCCCCAGGGCTCTTACTCTGACCCGAGTTTGGTGTCGTTCGGTGGCAGGGCCCCCGAGTTATAGCCGTTCAAATTTTGGAGCCAACCTGCAACTTATTTGACAGAGCCCCTATAGGCTTCCCCCGGACAGTACATTAATGGGTCATATTTCATAACTACAGTGATTTTATGGGGTAAAACCTACTGTACACCACACAGGGGACACTGCTCCACACACTCATGTGCATTGCAGCTATTAATTATGCATAATTTGCATCAAATTGGACTGTCCGGGGGAAGCCTATAGGGGCTCTGTCAAATAAGTTACAGCTGGGATGTTGAATTTGACCGGATGTTTCTCAAGAACCAAGCAGACTTGGGGCTCCATACTCTGGGGTCATGGGGGGCCCTCGGGTACCTACCTATGCCCAGAGTATGGAGCTCCAAGTCGGCATGGTTTCTGAGATACACCCGGTCAAAGCTGAACCGGAAGTGGCCATATCTCGGGAACGGAAAGTCCCAGGGGCTTAGGACGGTGGGGTCAGAAGGGGCCCTATGGGCCCTCCTCACGCCCGGAGTTTAGAGCTCCAATTCTGCTTAACTCCCAAGATACACTCGGTTATATAAAAGGAACTTTTGGACAAAACGGTCGATATCTCGGAAACGACGAGTCCCAGCGGATCGTACTTCTGGGTGTTGAGGGATCCCTGGGGGCCCTCTCAGACCCCAGAGTCCCGGGCCTCTGGGACCCTTCCTTCTGAAATGCACCCTTTCCTATTGGCCCCCGTATCTTGGCCTGTGGGGGCGCTAGAAGCACGGGCTAGGGCCCGTTGGAGAGGGCCCCCAGGGCTCTTACTCTGACCCGAGTTTGGTGTCGTTCGGTGGCAGGGCCCCCGAGTTATAGCCGTTCAAATTTTGGAGCCAACCTGCAACTTATTTGACAGAGCCCCTATAGGCTTCCCCCGGACAGTACATTAATGGGTCATATTTCATAACTACAGTGATTTTATGGGGTAAAACCTACTGTACACCACACAGGGGACACTGCTCCACACACTCATGTGCATTGCAGCTATTAATTATGCATAATTTGCATCAAATTGGACTGTCCGGGGGAAGCCTATAGGGGCTCTGTCAAATAAGTTACAGCTGGGATGTTGAATTTGACCAGATGTTTCTCAAGAACCAAGCAGACTTGGGGCTCCATACTCTGGGGTCATGGGGGGCCCTCGGGTACCTACCCATGCCCAGAGTATGGAGCTCCAAGTCGGCATGGTTTCTGAGATACACCCGGTCAAAGCTGAACCGGAAGTGGCCATATCTCGGGAACGGAAAGTCCCAGGGGCTTAGGACGGTGGGGTCAGAAGGGGCCCTATGGGCCCTCCTCACGCCCGGAGTTTAGAGCTCCAATTCTGCTTAACTCCCAAGATACACTCGGTTATATAAAAGGGACTTTTGGACAAAACGGTCGATATCTCGGAAACGACGAGTCCCAGCGGATCGTCCTTCTGGGTGTTGAGGGTTCCCTGGGGGCCCTCTCAGACCCCAGAATCCCGGGCTTCTGGGACCCTTCCTTCTGAAATGCACCCTTTCCTATTGGCCCCCGTATCTTGGCCTGTGGGGGCGCTAGAAGCACGGGCTAGGGCCCGTTGGAGAGGGCCCCCCGGGCTCTTACTCTGACCCAAGTTTGGTGTCGCTCGGTGGCAGGGCCCCCGAGTTATAGCCGTTCAAATTTTGGAGCCAACCTGCAACTTATTTGACAGAGCCCCTATAGGCTTCCCCCGGACAGTACATTAATGGGTCATATTTCATAACTACAGTGATTTTATGGGGTAAAACCTACTGTACACCACACAGGGGACACTGCTCCACACACTCATGTGCATTGCAGCTATTAATTATGCATAATTTTCATCAAATTGGACTGTCCGTGGGAAGCCTATAGGGGCTCTGTCAAAAAAGTTACAGGTGGGATGTTGAATTTGACCGGATGTTTCTCAAGAACCAAGCAGACTTGGGGCTCCATACTCTGGGGTCATGGGGGGCCCTCGGGTACCTACCCATGGTCAGAGTATGGAGCTCGAAGTCTGCATGGTTTCTGAGATACACCCGGTCAAAGTTCCACAGGAAGTTGCAATATCTCTGGAAAAAAGCCTACTTGGGGCTCCATACTCTGGCGTCATGGGGGGCCCTCTGGTACCTACCCATGCCCGGAGTATGGAGCTCCAATTCGGCATGGTTTCTAAGGTACATCCGGTCAAAATGTCTAAGTCGAAAACAGCATCCCACGTGTAACCTATTTGACAGGTCCCTTATAGGCTGTCTGTGGACAGTTTAATTTTATGCAAATTATGCATAACTAATGGCTATAATGTACATCAGTGTGTTGTGGCGTGTCCCCTGTGTGGCACACAACAGGTTAAACCACATAAAATCACTGTATTTATGAAATATGACATTTTAATGTAATGTCCACAGACAGCCTATGGAGGCCCAATCAAATAAGTTACACATGGGCGTTCACCATATGTGATGAAATTACCGAAAATCCACCATCAGGCAATGACAGCTGTAACTTATTTTAGGGGCTGTAATGTATATAGAACTGCTTGGTAATGTTCCCTGAGCACTGTGCTATAGAAATGTATCCATAAAACCACTGTAGTTATGAAATATGACCTTTTAATGTAATGTCCACAGACAGCCTATGGAGGACAAGTCAAATAAGTTACACATGGGCGTTCACCATATGTGGTGAAATTACCGAAATTCCACCATCAGAAAGTGACAGCTGTAACTTATTTGATGGGGCCTCTGCAGGCTATGTCCTCCTGATATATGGCAGTGGGGCCCCTAGGCTACAAGGATGCCATGTTTGGGGCCCCTCGGACCTCCGGGGGAAAGAACAGTAGCCGAGGACACGCACAACTTATTGCATGAGTTTTCATAGGTGGTTCGTGGGACAGTGTACCAAAAGGTCTGTTTGGCAAGGGCCAAAAGGTCACAGGGGCTCCAAATTTGACAAGGGGGTAGTGCAGGGGCCCCCGGTTCAGGATCCCGGGTTTCAGGGTCCTGGGTGGTTGTGAAAATTTTCCCTGCACTCTAGAGACCTGTCCTCCTGATATATGGCACTGGGGCCCCTAGGCTACCAGGATGCCAAGTTTGGGGCCCCTGGGACGAACTGGTGAAAAATAAGCTGTTAGGTGGACAAATAGGCTGTTCGTGGGACGTGAGGAAGACTACGATGAAGAGTAGTCACTTAGGTGCCACTTTAGGTACTCTGTGGACTATTTAATGAATAATAGGCGCCTAGGTGGACGAATAGGCCGTTCGTGGGACGTGAGGAAGACTACGGTGAAGGGTAGTCACTTAGGTGGTTCTTTAGGCACTCTGTGGACTAATTAATGAAGAATAGGCGTCTAGGTGGACGAATAGGCCGTCCGTGGGACGTGAGGAAGACTACAGTTAAGAGTAGTCACTTAGGTGGCACTTTAGGCGGTTCGTGGACGAGGTCCTAGTCATTTAGGCTGTTAGGCGGACAAATAGGCAGTTTGTGGCGGCCATCCCACAACCTATTTGACGCTGTCGAATAGGCGAGCCGTTGGACGGCTGAAATCCCCAATTCGTTACAGGGACTCACTGGCCGAAAATGTCTAAGTCGAAAACAGCATCCCATGTGTAACCTATTTGACAGGTCCCTCATAGGCTGTCTGTGGACAGTTGAATATTATGCAAATTATGCATAATTAATGGCTGTAATGTACATCAGTGTGTTGTGGCGAGTCCCCTGTATGGCACACAACAGGTTAAACCACATAAAATCACTGTATTTATGAAATGTGACCTTTTAATGTAATGTCCACAGACAGCCTATGGAGGCCCAGTCAAATAAGTTACACATGGGCGTTCACCATATGTGGTGAAATTACCGAAAATCCACCATTAGACAATGAGAGCTGTAACTTATTTTAGGGGCAGTAATGTATATAGAACTGCTTGGTAATGTTCCCTGAGCACTGTGCTATAGAAATGTATCCATAAAACCACTGTGGTTATGAAATATGACCTTTTAATGTAATGTCCACAGACAGCCTATGGAGACCCAGTCAAATATGTTACACATGGGCGTTCACCATATGTGGTGAAATTACCGAAATTCCACCATCAGACAGTGACAGCTGTAACTTATTTTGGGGGCTGTAATGTATATAGAACTGCTGGGTAATGTTCCCTGAGCACTGTACTATAGAAATGTACCCATAAAACCACTGTGGTTATGAAATATGACTTATTACGGTATCGTCCACGGAACGCCTATGGAGGCCCAGCCAAATAAGTTACACATGGGCGTTCACCATATGTGGTGAAATTACCGGAATTCCACCATCAGAAAGTGACAGCTGTAACTTATTTGACAGGGCCTCTGCAGGCTTTGTCCTCCTGATATATGGCAGTGTGGCCCCTAGACTACCAGGATGCCAAGTTTGGGGGCCCTCGGACCCCCGGGGGCCGAACAGTAGCCGAGGACACGTGCAACTTATTGCATGCGTTTTTATAGGTGGTTTGTGGGACAGTGGAACAAAAGGTCTGTTTGGTAGGGGTCAAAAGATCGCAGGGGCTCAAAATTTGACACTGTGGTAGTCCAGGGGCCCCCGGTTAAGGATCCTGGGTTTCAGGGTCCTGGGTGGTTGTGAAATTTTTCCCTGCGCTCTAGAGACCTGTCCACCTGATATATTGCAGTGGGACCCCTAGGCTACCAGCACCCGAAGTTTGGGGTCCCTGGGACGAACTGGTGAAAAATAAGGTGTTAGGTGAACGAATAGGCTGTTCGTGGGACGTGAGGAAGACTACGATGAAGAGTAGTCAGTTTGGACGAGTTCTTGAAGAATAGGCACTTAGGTGGACGAATAGGCTGTTCGTGGGACGTGAGGAAGACTACGATGAAGAGTAGTCAGTTTGGACGAGTTAATGAAGAATAGGCACTTAGGTGGACGAATAGGCTGTTCGTGGGACGTGAGGAAGACTACGATGAAGAGTGGTCACTTAGGTGACACTTTAGACACTCTGGACTAATCAATGAAGAATAGGCCCTTAGGTGGACGAATAGGCTGTTCGTGGGATGTGAGGAAGACTACGATGAAGAGTAGTCAGTTTGGACGAGTTAATGAAGAATAGGCGCCTAGGTGGACGAATAGGCTGTTCGTGGGACGTGAGGAAGACTACGATGAAGAGTAGTCACTTAGGTGGCACTTTAGGCACTCTGTGGACTAATCAATGAAGAATAGGCGCTTAGGTGGACGAATAGGCTGTTCGTGGGACGTGAGGAAGACTACGATGAAGAGTAGTCAGTTTGGACGAGTTAATGAAGAATAGGCGCCTAGGTGGACGAATAGGCTGTTCGTGGGACGTGAGGAAGACTATGATGAAGAGTAGTCACTTAGGTGGCACTTTAGGCATTCTGTGGACTAATTAATGAAGAATAGGCGCTTAGGTGGACGAATAGGCCGTTCGTGGGACGTGAGGAAGACTACGGAGAAGGGTAGTCACTTAGGTGGCGCTTTAGGCACTCTGTGGACTAATTAATGAAGAATAGGCGCCTAGGTGGACGAATAGGCTGTTCGTGGGACGTGAGGAAGACTACGATGAAGAGTAGTCACTTAGGTGGCACTTTAGGCACTCTGTGGACTAATCAATGAAGAATAGGCGCTTAGGTGGATGAATAGGCTGTTCGTGGGACGTGAGGAAGACTACGATGAAGAGTAGTCAGTTTGGACGAGTTAATGAAGAATAGGCGCCTAGGTGGACGAATAGGCTGTTCGTGGGACGTGAGGAAGACTTTGATGAAGAGTAGTCACTTAGGTGGCACTTTAGGCATTCTGTGGACTATTTAATGAAGAATAGGCGCCTAGGTGGACCAATAGGCCGTTCGTGGGACGTGAGGAAGACCACGATGAAGAGTAGGCACTTAGGTGGCACTTTAGGCACTCTGTGGACTATTTAATGAAGAATAGGCGCCTAGGTGGACCAATAGGCCGTTCGTGGGACGTGAGGAAGACCACGATGAAGAGTAGGCACTTAGGTGGCACTTTAGGCACTCTGTGGACTGTTTAATGAAGAATAGGCGCCTAGGTGGACGAATAGGCCGTTCGTGGGACGTGAGGAAGACCACGATGAAGAGTAGGCACTTAGGTGGCACTTTAGGCGGTTCGTGGACGAGGTCCTAGTCATTTAGGCTGTTAGTTGGACAAATAGGCAGTTTGTGGCATCCATCCCACAACCTATTCGACGCCCGTCGAATAGGTGAGCCCTTGGACGGCGTGCTGCCGCCTTGTGGCGAAACCCCGAACTGCAGCATTTTGCATATTCACCAGTGCAATCTTTGGGGGCTCCTGGCGGGGCCCCCAGGGGGGCTGGGAGCGGGGGAAAAGTCACAGGGCCTCAGGGGGTGAGGGCCGAGGGAACCATGGGGGCCCCGGGCCCCTCAAAAATCACCTAGGGGGCGCCGCGCAGCGTCCACGAACTGCCGTCAACGAAACGCCTATTAAGTTGCAGGACGGACGCAGGTGCCCTAAGGCGGGATAGCGCCTTCGCTGTCAGCTCAGGACAGACGAGCTCGTAGCTCTTAGGTCTAGTTCATAGAACTTCACAAAGGTCAATGGGGTGGACCAACCCGCCGCACTGAAGATGTCCTGAATGGGGACACCTGCTAGCAGAGCTTTGGAGGCGGCCATGCCTCGAGTTGAGTGAGCCTTGACGCCCATCGGTGATGGGAGGCCAGAGGACTCATAAGCAGTAGTTATGGCATCCACAATCCATCTACTGATAGTATGCTTAGTCGCCGGGAGCCCTCTCTTAGGGGGACCGTAACAAACTAGCAGTTGCTCTGACTTTCGCCACAGAGCAGCTCTGTGGACATATGTGTACAGTTATACTCCCGATGGTCGTTCTCCACGAATGGAGGAGGATATAAGGCCTGTAGGGTGACCGGCTGTGGTACCGCTGTTGGGACCTTCGGTACATACCCTGGTCTAGGGTAGAGAAATGCTTTGGCCAAACCGGGCGCAAAGTCAATATATGAAGGGGCCACTGAAAGGGCCTGAAGGTCTCCTACTCTCCTCAGAGAAGTAAGAGCCAACAGCAGCGCCGTCTTAATTGTAAGGAAGCGATCTGAAATCTCCTCAATGGGCTCAAATGGAGGCCGAGAGAGGGCTTCAAGAACCACAGCGAGATCCCATGAAGGGGTTCTGGGTATCACCCGAGGCCTTATCCTGAGTGCACCACAAAGGAAACGTATGACCAAGGGGTCCTTGCCCACTGACACGCCACCAAGAGGGGAGTGGAAGGCCGATAATGCCGCCAAATAAACCTTCAGGGTGGAGTGGGCTAACCCTGTGGAGAGGCGAGACTGCAGAAACTCCAGCACTGTACCAACCGGGCAGTGAACTGGGTCAGCGTGTCGCTCTTCACACCATAAAGTGAAAACCTTCCACTTAAGGCCATAAAGTTTCCTTGTAGAGGGAGCTCTAGAGTGAAGGATGGTCTCAACAACCTCAGCTGAGAGACCACTGTCTATGAGGTGTGCCCCCTCAGAGGCCACACCCACAGTTTCCACTTCTCCGGGTGGGGGTGGCAGATTGCGCCCCCAGCCTGAGAAAGAAGGTCCTTCCTGACCGGAATCTCCCACGGAGAGCCGTCGAGGAGGGAAATGATGCCTGAGAACCATACTCGGGCCGACCAGTACGGGGCTACTAGTAGTAGGCTGACTCCGTACCGGCGTATTCTTTCTAGAACTCCTGGGAGCAGAGCGATCAGGGGGAAAGCGTACAGACGAAGCCTCGGCCAGGTCTGTACCATGGCGTCCAGCCCCAGCGGAGCTGGAGGCACTAGAGAGTACCAGAGGGGACATTGCGAAGTCTCCTGAGTCGCAAAGAGGTCCACTTGAGCTTGGCCAAACACTCTCCATATCTGCTTCACCACCTCGGGGTGAAGTTTCCACTCCCCGGGCCTCGGCCCCTGCCTCAACAGGATGTCTGCCCCTATGTTCAGATGCCCAGGGATATGAACTGCACTCAGTGAGAGGAGTTTCCCTTGGGACCACAGGAGGATATGGTACGCCAGCTTGAATAAGGGGCGTGAACGCACACCTCCCTGGTGGTTGATGTAATATACTACCGCTGTGTTGTCGGTGCGAACTAACACATGACGGTTTCTCAGGTCTGGGAGGAAATGCCTCAAGGCCTTGAACACTGCTAACATCTCTAGGCAATTGATGTGCCACAAGAGATGGCGACCGGTCCATAGGCCGGAGGCCGAGCGGCCACTCATGACCGCTCCCCACCCGGTGAGGGATGCATCCGTCTCTAGCGTGACGCGGCGACATGGAGCTCCCAAGACCGGGCCCTGAGATAGGAACCAAGGTTTCTTCCACATGTCTAAGGCACGAAGGCAACGCCGCGTGACCTTGATCCTGCGGAACGGATTTCCCCTCGGGGAGAATCCCTTGGTCTTGAGCCACCACTGTAGTGGCCTCATGTGTAGCAGTTCAAAAGGTATCACGTTGGCTGCTGCTGCCATAAGACCTAACAGTACTTGAAACTGTTTGACAGTGAGTGACAGGCCTAGCTTGACCGCATTTACTGCAGTAAGGATCGACTCGATCCGAGCAGGAGACAACCGTGCCTGCATCGTGGTCGAATCCCATACGACACCTAGATAAGTGGTTCTCTGTAAAGGAGACAGCACACTTTTCTTGGCGTTGAGCCTCAACCCCAGATTTTTCATATGAGCAAGAACAACATCTCGATGCTGAGCCGCTAACTGTTCTGAGCTGGCTAGGATCAGCCAGTCTTCTATATAGTTGAGAATGCGGATGCCCTGGAGTCGCAAAGGAGCCAGCGCAGCATCCACACACTTCGTGAATGTGCGGGGTGAGAGTGCTAGGCCGAAAGGAAGAACTCGATATTGGTAAGCTTCGCCCCTGAAAGCGAACCTGAGAAACTTCCTGTGCTGAGGAAGGATGGAGATATGAAAATATGCATCTTTGAGATCTATCATGACAAACCAGTCCTCGGACCTGATTTGAGACACGACGTGCTTGATAGTTAGCATTCTGAACTTCAGTTTCATAACTGAGCGGTTCAGAAGTCTGAGATCTAAGATGGGCCTCAGCCCTCCATCCTTCTTGGGAACGATGAAGTACCGGCTGTAAAACCCGGATTCTCTGTGCTGAGGAGGGACCACCTCGATGGCCCCCTTCCTTAGAAGAGAGTTTACTTCTTGTTCCAACACCAGAACCTGCTCTGGGCCTACCAGAGTAGGAAATACTCCGCTGAACTGAGGCGGAGGAGCGCCGAACTGGATTTGATATCCTTTCTCTACCGTACGAAGGACCCATGAAGATACATTTAGCAGTAGTTTCCACGCTGCCATAAAATGTACTAAAGGAACCAGCCTCTCGAGACTGGCCTCTGGTAGAGTTTGAGGAACTAATTCGGTGGCCTGTAACAGCTGACTGGCAAGCGACACCTGAACTAATTGCTCTGAGGACCCCGTAGGGGTGACAAACTTACTGAGTCCGCTACGAAATCGGGTGGAAACCCCAGCAGAGGTTTGCGAGAGACTGCCACGCCCTGAAACACTGGCAGGGTTAGCTGACTGGTCTCCTGAGGGCCCCGAGGAAGAGTGGGCACCATAAAGTGTGGTAGACCCATTTCTCCCCCGAGAGGGGCTGCCCTCGATGGCCCTGAGCCATAAAAGTCAGGGCCGTTTAGCCGAGGACCTCTTCGACTGCAGGACGACCCTCAGGTCCGGCCTGGCCTTAGAGGCCCCCGACTTAGAGCGTGACCTGCCCTGCCCCCTAGATCTATCTGGAGGGGCGCGAGCGGCCACGCTAGCTTTTTGGGTCTGGCGGTGTGAGGAGCTGGTACGCGGCTGGGGCTGCTCCCGTCCAGCAGCCCCAGAATAGACACGGCGAGGGAGGTATTGCTGGAAGGCCGCAGATTGTTTGCGGACTTCCTGGTATCTGCTGACGACGGCCTCAACCGAGTCGCCAAACAGACCAGGAGACTTGAGCGGGGCGTCCAGCAGAAGGGCCCTGTCCTTCTCCTTCATGTCGGACAGGGACAACTGCTGTCCGCCTCAGCTCAGACACATTCACCTCCCTGCCTTCATCTAGGTCTTTAAGCAGGTCAGCCTGGTAAGCCTGCAACACAGACATTGTGTGCAAGCACGAACCAGCCTGACCTGCTGCCGCGTACCCCTTGCCCAGCAAGCTAGTTAATTTTAACGGCTTGGTGGGCAAGGTTGGAGCCTTCAAAGATGACGCCGCGGCAGGTGATAGATAGCTTGCTAGCGTCTGTTCAACCCTGGGTATCACCTTATAGCCGTGCTCTTCTGCCCCCCCCCCCAACGTTACAATAATAACCGGAGGAGGGGGTGAAGACACGGGATGAATATGGTTTTTCCCATGATCTCGACAGCTCACTGTGGAGTATGGTTGTTTATTTACCAGTTAGCCTATGAAAATATACACACTTTATCAAATATAACTTGCTAGAACCTCTAGTAAAATAGCTGAAATGTTTTAACCAGGTAATTAATATAAAGTCAATAGTTAAAAACAATGTTTAGGGTACATTTGCTTTAACTTTCCACATTATTGTTAAAGATAAAAAGGTTAGAATCTAATACCTTTTAATTTTCTTTAAAAACATATTTGTAACATAGTTGTAAAACAAAACCATGTAAAAAGTTTACTTCATGTAGCCTAACGCTGCTCAAATACGACCACTTGGCAACATCATCCTGACATGGCACATTGACTCTGGATACAGGCATTGTTGTTTATGTCAGAACAAATGGCAGCTCAATAAAGTCCTCGGTGTCAAAACCAGACACCTTCAGACCAATTAGTACAGTGGTATTAATGGTTTTAGTCTGTCCCATTGTCCTTAATAGTATATTACAGTTTTTGCCTGATACTCCCAGCCTTTCAGCCAGACTTGCAGTGCAAAAGGTACCAGAGCTCCCAGGGTCCAGGAAAGCATAAGTATGCACAACTTTATTACCTTTCTGACTTTTCACCTGCACAGCCACAATGGAGAAAACAGCAGTATCCTCTTCACCAGCCCCAATATGACCACACGTCTGCTGCTGCTCAGGTACAGTGCTCACAGTTTCTTTAGAGGTCATCCTTGTAGTATCCTCCTTCTCCACATGCAGGACAGATGGGGGTTTCCTGTGACACACTTCACAATCAAAACGACTCCTACAGTCTTTGCTTGTGTGTCCATATTTCAAGCACCCAAAACAAACACCTTTCTCCTTTAGAAAGTGAATCTTGTCCTGTTGTGTCTTTCTTTTAAACTGAAAGCATTTTTCCAGAGTGTGATTGGTGAGATGGCAGAACAGACATTTGAGCTGGTTACTGTGAGCTGTTAAGTTTTCCTTTTCTTTATGTCCATCCTTTATTGCATTGATGCTGGTGGCAAAGGTACCACTTTTCCTTTTCTGCTTAGCTTGAGTAGATAGCTTTGTGTGGCTGGCCGGGGGAACATCATTAATATTTCCAAACAGCGGGTCTGAAACAATTTTGACTTGTTTTTCAATAAAATTTACAAAATCAACAAACACTGCTCTGCTTCCAGTTTGTTCCAGTATGTCACATGCCACATTCATTCACTTTTCCCTCAGCTTGTATGGGAGTTTCATTAGGATTGTCCTGAGGTTGGCTGGCATGTCCAACTCCTTCATGTACTTTATATGATGTACTATATTAGAGCAACCTCGAAGGAACAAAGCAAATGACTGCAGAGCGTTAACATCCTCAGGTTTTATTGAGGGCCAGTTGTTGATTTTGTCCATATAAGCAGAGGAGATTTTGTGTTCACTGACAAAATGTTAAATCAAAAGTGCTTTTGCTCTTTGGTAACCAGGTTCAGAGGGTAGATGCTGACAACTTCTTACAATGTCTCTTGGTTGCCCCCTAGTGTACTTGTCACCAATAGCGCCTCTGTGGCCCTTTCCAACCGGACACAGCGGGAACCATCGCCCGAGTATTAGTTCCACACGGACCCATTTCACTCACGTACCCAGTACTTTTCCGTCTCAGCTGTTTCTCATTGTGTCATTAGTGTTCGCCTATTTAAGGCGCAGACTTTCTATCCATCATTGCGAAGTCTTATCGTTCCGTATGGTCGTAATTCTGAGCGTTTATTTCTGTGTTGGATTTCCTGTGTATGACCCTGGACTGTGTACCCCGTTATTGATTCCTGCTGTCTGCCATTGCGACCACTGCTTGAGTATTGAACTGTTTCCCGGATTACCTACGTTGTTCCTGTTTTCTGGCGTTTACTCCTGCCTGTCGACACTTCTCAATAAAGCCTTGCTAATGGATCCGAATGTCTCTGACTCCGTGTTACAGTACTGTTCTAGGAAGTACAAACAATCACTGAAATTTTTAGTTTTATCCTCAATACAATTTTCAAAAGCTCTGAGAAAAGATTTGAAATGCAGGGGATCACCATCAAATACAGGTACATTTCTCATAGGCAGAGCAGAGGCTGTGTTTTGTTGGACCAACAGGGCAGTAATTTCATTTTGACGCTGCATGATGTTCAAAATGTCCGGAGAGTTGGTGGATTGATTATTGTCATGAGCATTTTGCAAAACCAGTGCTTGAATATGGCTTTGTCTTTGAGAAACAGGAATGACATTAGGTATGGGTGGTTGTATTACAACATGTTTGGGTTTAACACCGGCAGGGAAAGAATTTAATAAGTGACTGGAGGGAGGTTCAGAATTTTTATTGGTGGGCATGAAATGTTCAGCATTTGGATTTAGGTCATATGTTTCTTGAGTTTCTGACCTTTCCAAGTAAAAGTTCATGCCATCTGATGTTTTAGATGCACATTTCGACACTTTAGAGCCACACTTTAAATTTATTTCCAGATCTTCCAATTTTGCATTTGTCACCTTTAATACTGCCTCCAGAGCAAGTTGTTCCTTTTCTCTCATTAAATGTTCCCGTTTCTTCTGTAATTCCTCTTGGTCAAGTATTATTTGTTCCTCCTGCACCTCCAAAATGTGTTTTTGTTTTAGAGCAGCCATGCGCTCCTGTAATGCTGTTTTCTCTGCTTGCGCTAATATTTTTGCAGATGCACTGGATGAAGTCTTTGACAGTTTAGAGCCAGCTTTTGAACGCGCTGCAGAACCTTTATTGGAGACACTGTCCTCAGGCCCTATATAAATTTGATTATCAGAAGATTTGATTGGAAGTTCATATGAATGGCCTGCATTTGATAACCACCCTTTGGCATCATCAATAAAGTTTGAAAACCTGAATTTCCTTTTGTTCAAAATATTTATTTTGTTTTTCCTTTTCATCCTGAGGTATGTTCAGTGACACAAATGACAAATGATGTTGTTTTGCCTCATCAACACATGTTATCATTTGATCCAAAAGAGACTTGACTGCATCAATATTCTCTGCATAATGAATCAGTTTATCCTTTTCATTCATGTACGATTTGGCTTGTCTGCATTTCGTCGATCTCTTTTCCTGACAGGTTTGCATGAAAAACATCATTCCTTTAGCAGTGAAACTTATGCGCCTTCTTGTGGAAAGCGCCGTGTCACTTGTGGCTTTGGATGCTACGTCAGACTTTTTTTTTTTTATTGATGTTGGCCAGGTGCACACACAGTTATTTGCAAAGGTTGAATGGGACACGTACCTTGCACGTACTTTGTTTGCAGTGGTGGTTTATCAAACATGTGGTACTTCATTCATGTTTCATTTGACACAGCATTTGTCAGTAACACAATTGACAAAATAATGAATCAAATGTTATTTTTCATTAATGTTAATTTTCATTAGATCTTAAGCTTGCCAAATAATTAATTTAGCACATTAAGGGGATATATTGTTCAACCACCTAGTTTATTTATTAAAAAAGTACTGATACTGATGACTTTTTGGCTGATATGAAATGTACTAGAGATGCATGATATGAAAATTTTTTACCGATACCGATAGCCGATAATTAAGTCCTTCTTGTGGCCGATACCGATACGTTCATATTTTTATATGATAATTTTGTGCACCCAGGAGAATACAAAATCTGAGATAAACTAATGAAATGTATATTACTGTATATATCTGGGTCTAACAATCATAGCAAACATCAGTCCCGACTCTTCAAAAATGTTTTTATTTTTTGTTTAAGGCACCACAATTCTAAATAAATAAAATGCTTTGACATTTTTCAACCTGGAAAAAATGAAAAGTGCATCATGGAGTAACGTCAGATGTCCAAATGTCCGTTAAAGCTTCTTATTGATCATATTATGAATGTGTGCAGCAACCAAATCGTACAAGGCGGGGAATAAAACATCAGAATCAAGATAAAAACATCAACTTTTCAGAATACCGCAAGCCCAACGCAGGTCATATGACATGAACCAACCAATCAGCTTCACCCGTTCCCTTAATAACATTTAAAGCACTGCCAAGGTGGAGAAACAGCTTATCATAGCTGTACAGGAATAACCATTTTTAAATAAATTTAATAACAGAGCTACTGCAAGTGATTTTTAATGCTGAAAATCCATTTATCCTTTGCTGAAACTTCCGCGTCTTTATGGAGAGCGCAGGTCATGGTTGCTTAGCAACGGTAGACGCCACAGCAGAGCAGGCTACAGAGCGGTTTGGAAAGAGAGAAAGCGGCGCGTCTAGCATTTTACACGCGTTTTTAGGCGCGACATGTGAACGGCCCCTAAAACAGGTTCACCACGATGACGACCTCTGAAGTGAGATATAAGATTTGTTGTGTTAAAACTTGACGGCTTTTTACCTCCTCTCAGAATCCTTGCTAAACATGTGTTGCAAATAGCAATATCATCGTCCTCCTCTGCCACCGCGAAAAACTTCCAGACCGGCGTAGACGATGATGACGACACAGATGATGGCGTATTACATGCGACAAAGTCCGAGAGTCACTGCAGTTTACAGCTGCAGTCACTTGCACTCGGAAAGCAGATGAATCTCAGATAAACCAGACTGATTGATTGATTTACCAGCAAGCGTACTTTATCGGATCGGATTTCATTTATTTATCGGAGCAATAAAAATGATTGTGACAAAATGTAATATAGTGTTGAACCTTATGAGATCTGTCTCTGGGTATAATTGGGGAGCGGATAAGCAATCGCTTATAGATATATATAGGGCCTTAATAAGATCCTGTATTGATTATGGATGTATGGTATATGGAGCAGCAGCAAAAAGTAACTTGGAAAAACTAGATAGAATACAGTATAGAGCTCTCAGACTTAGTATTGGAGCTATTAAAACAACTCCGACCAAAGCATTACTGGTGGAATCTGAAGAATTACCATTACATTTAAGACGAATAAAGTTGGCATTATCATACTTGGTTAAGCTAAAGGGATCCGGAGAGGAGCAACCTGCGACAAAGGTGATAAAAGACTGTTGGGAATATTCACAAAAACGAAAAGGCACAGGATTTGGTTGGAATATTAATTCGGTAGCAGAAAAATATGGGCTAAATAGGTTAGAGATTGGACCCAATACTGTATGGGGTAATGTACCTCCATGGATATTGCCAGTGCCGGATGTAGATTTACAACTTATAGACCAAAAGAGAGATTGGATTGAAAATAATATAGATAACATTGGATATTTGGTGTCAGAGTATGTTAAGAGGAAATATTTTAATTATTTTCAAGTATTTACTGATGGGTCTAAAGACCCAGGAAACAACCATGTTGGATCTGGAGTGTATATACCTGAATTCAATATATCTATAAGCAAAAGAATTAATAATAAATTGTCAGTTTTCACAGCAGAAATAGTGGCTATAATTTTAGGTTTGCAATGGAAGAAATAAGACCGGAGTGAGCAGTCATCTGTTCAGATTCTATTGCAGCTCTTATGAGTCTGAATGCTAGTGAAACAAAAAGAGATGACTTGTTGAAGGAAATATCAATGACATTGCTACGGATACAAAGAGCTGGAATTTTAATACAGTTTTGCTGGGTGCCGGTACACGTTGGTGTAGAGGGTAATGAGAAAGCAGATTCAATAGCTAAGAATGCATTAAAATTAAAGGATGAAGAGATAATGGAAATTCCCTTTGGAAAAGGTGAGGCCAAGTCAATAATTAAAACAGCAGTAGAGAACTCATGGCAAATGATATGGGACACAGATTGTAAAGGGAGACACTACTATAATATACAGAAATCAGTAAAGGTGATGGCTCTTAAAGGAAATTGTAGAAGGGAAGAAGTGGTTTTTACAAGAATTAGGCTAGGTCATACTGGACTTATGCTGCCTTCATGTGCTATCGTAATTATGGTAAATACCAAAATCCGACATCAAAATTGCACATGAACACCCACTCACATTGTAATTTCCACTGGAAAGCTCGAAATTTTTTATGATACCCGAGCTGCCGAGATGGGATAAACTTTGACCTTTCAACATGGCGGACAGCAACGAAACTATACTGAATGATAAGCATTGCATGATGTTAAAAGTTCTCTGCTGTTTAGTTGGTTAGTTTGTAGCCCCCATAATGCTGGGGCATAAAGGATTTTAATAACGTTGCAATTTAAACGTAGTGTTGTCTTTAAAAATACCATTAAGAGAAGATGCTAGCTTGTCGTGGCTCGCCTCCAGTAGGGTGCTGTGCGGTACAGTGTTCTGAAGGAGGCAATTTTCTCATGTCATTTTATTTGGCCTGTTTTACCAAAGTAGCATGTGAGGACAAATTTTGAGTCCGCCATGTTTCTCTTCACTACGACAACAAAAGCACCTGAACACAACACACTGGTAATTTCCACTTCACAAGTGGAAAGCATCATCTTTCCCATATCACATGAAGGCAGCATTAAATCAACACTCTTCAAAATGGGAAAATGCAATACAGATAAATGTGATGTTTGTAATGTCTCTGAAAATGTTGAGCATGTCATTTTATGGTGTAAAAAAATATAATGTAGAGAAGAATATATTACAAAACAAAATGTATGAACTGGAGAGAGAATGGAATTTGCTAGGGATTCTAGGGACGTGGGAGAAAACGAGGGAAAGTAGCAGAGCAGTGTTTACATTTCTTAAAAATACAGGACTAGAGGTGGAAATATAAGCAGGATAATGCAATCATTGTTTTTTATTTATTTATTTATTTATTTATTTTTATTTTATTTTATTTTATTTTATTTTTTTAACTAAAGAACATAAAACCTTGATATTACACACCCCGGTACAGTAGGTGGCAATATGCACCTATTTAAGTTGGTTGCGACCCGCCAAAAACCAGAGAGAGAGAGAGAAAGAGAGATAATACTCGCTGCGTTCGAAACCGCATACTTCCATACTATTTAGTAGGCAAAAAGCAGTAGGCGAGCAAAAAAGTATGTTTGAATGTTCAGTATTCATAAAAGAGTAGGCGAGAATTAGTAGGCGAGGGCACTAATTCTCGCGAGATTCAGACGAACGTCTACTTAAAGTGCGTTCGAATATGCCTACTTACCTACTATATAGTAGGGAAAAGAGTACGTGAAGAAAGAAGTACGTTCGAAACCTCAGTATTCGAAACCTCAGTATTCATAAAAGAGTAGGTAGAGTCTGAGGTAGTATTCATAAAAGAGTAGGTAGAGTAGATTCTGAAGTGTTCATCTGATGCACACTTTTCAATCCCAGGAGGCCACAGGAGGCCAAAACGTCATCATCGAACGTGATTGAGAACCGCGACGAGGGTGTTTACAAATGTGAGTATTACAAACCAAAACACGGTTCCCTGTCTTAAAATCGTATTTGTTGAGCTACTGTATTGTAAACTGCTGATTTGCATTAGGTGTCAAGACGTGTAACGTTAAAGTATATTTGTAATTTCGCTGTAAAACTCGTTTTATTACGTATAGCGACCATATACATCTTAAAGATGATTACTAAATGTTTAACAGCTGACAGGAACATGTTCTGAGAGAATTAAATGAGCACATCACAACACCAAACAGACATCTAAGTTAAATGAGTGATGGACGTTATGTGAGTTTATGTAGAATTCTCTGTTGTCAACACTGCTTTAGATTAATGTAATGTAAATAAACACATGTACATATAGTAACTAAACATGAGTTATCTGTTTCATTTGTCTAATAGTACTGTTGATAAATTCAGGAGCATTTGTATTGGATAAAAAGCCAATTAACACAACAGCTCATAAATTTAGGATTGAGCACACGAATCAGAGGTAACTGAATCTTGTGTGGATGTTACAGGGACAGATGAGACAAGTATGCTTGTCCGGTGAAGAGTGATTGATGAAGCAGTGCTGCCATCAAAGGCTTTGAGTGAGTACATTACAGACATCTATTTAAACCTTAAGTTGCAGTTTATTAATAATAAAAAAATTTAAACTTTAAGCACTTTTCTGAAAGGAAAGGTGACAGCAGCATTTGTGGGGAAAAAAGTAAAATCTGAAACTTAATATAAAGTTAGATAATTTTGTTACTTCTAATACAGAGATCTAATGAAATTGTGCTGTTAAAATGACAACTTTTGTATTGTATTTGCGCATCTTTGTATGATCTGAAATGTCTGCTGCAGACTGGTGTGTGCAGTGAGAAAAGAGAAATCCACAGCAGCATCCTGGAAATGGTCAAGTGCCATCGATGAACCCTCCATCACTCCACCTGCCCTTTGTCTCATCTGGACCAGATGTTGCTGTGGTCTCTTCATCCTCAGAGACCAAAGAGCCAGCGAGAGCATCTAGAGAAAGACTAAAATACCAATATGTCTGAATAAAGCTTTGTTCCATGTGTCTTTATTAATGTTCATGGTTACTTTATTATTTTACTCATATATCCATGTTGTTATCAGTAAATAAAATATAAGTTTCATTAACATATGCATTAATTAATTGAAAAAAAACATGCTTGTTTTACTAAAAAATATAATTAATTATAGGTCAGCATTTATCATTATTATTGATCAGTGCATTCTGAGGTAATCTTAATTTCTAAGTAGTAATACTTACATTTTTGAGTGTAAAATCAACTGTCTTCTCCAAACAAGATCTTCGAGCAGCGGATCCACGTCTCCTTTGTACAGATATTGCAAACATGGAGGAAGATGTACTAGGTAGGGTCGTTGTGTTACTGATGCTATGAGGTGTTTGAGCAACTGTTTTGCTTATTTTCTTTTTATTATTATTACTACATAACTTATTATTACAGGCTCAGGGAAAGATGGTATTTATCTTTAACAATGAACAATCATAATGAGAGAAACTGAAAACATAACGTCTAGGTTACGAAGGTAACCCACGTTCCCTGAAGGAGGGAACGGAGACGTTACATGGGATCTCGCCTGAGAGACCGATCATCTCTGAGCCTTATATAAAAAGGCCAATTGCAAATTGGCGAGTGGACGTGCGCGTCGGCCACTCCCCCGTACATACGGGTATATAAGATGGCGGCGCGCATCACTCAAACAGGTTTTCGCTGAAGAGCCGTCAAGCCGGCGTCAGCGCAACGCCAGGGGCGTGGCAGGGGAATGTAACGTCTCCGTTCCCTCCTTCAGGGAACGTGGGTTACCTTCGTAACCTAGACGTTCCCCTTCAGTCGAATCACTTCGACGTTACATGGGAACTAGCCCTATGGAAAAGGCCACGACCCTGACGCCGCGTTACGCAACAACTTCACGTGCTGACAAGTATACGTGCCGGCAGGCGAAGTGTAACGTAACCTTCCCAATGCCCCGAGGCCCAATAAGGGGGCCCTTCCAGGGATGCCAGTTGTACTGAAGCATGGGTTGGGGGGGCGGAGCACATGAAATCTTTACATGTGGAAATGAGAATAATTCAATATATCCATAAAGGTTTTTAGGGATACACGAGGGAAACAGCGGTCTCCTCCGCTGGAATAATAAAAACTAAGCCACAACCTGCGGGGCGAAGGAGACCCAGGCAGGATCACAGTGCAGGACTACTCCGCGTCTAGCCTTGACTGCGGGGCAGGAGGACCCAGGGTTCGCCGGAGGGAACATTCTGGGAAATAGCGCACGGATCCACGTGGGAATGGCGCCGCAAACCGACACCAGCCGGTCTTCCCGCTCACCTGTGAGTCCTCATGTTAGGACACGGGAGAACGGCCTCTGCGCAAGGTTGTAGAACCAAGCGAAGGTAGGGTGTCGCCCAGCCCGCAGCTTCTGGTTTTTACATCTGCTGGTGAGGTGCCGTGACCCAAGGATCATAGCTGTCCCTGAGTATAACAGGGAGAAGGCATCTACCACCCATTTAGCCAACCTCAGTTCGGGGAGCATTCCCTTTCTGCTGAATCCCGAGGCAGATGAAGCTGCTTGGTGCGGCTGAAGTGCCGAGTGATTCAAGTTTCACATATTTAACGACACGACATCGCAAGGCTGGGTCTGCCTCCTCCAGGGCAGAGCTTGCAGGTTCACCACCTGATCGCGGAAAGGCGTGGTGGGAACCTTGGGCACTGGGCCGGGGTCTCGACGGTAACGTGGAAGACGCCGGGCCGAATTTCTCGACACACTTTGCTGGCAGAGAAGCTTGTAGGCCCTCTTGATGGGAGCCAGGGCAGTCAGGAGCGCTGTCTTAATGACAGGAATTTTAGCTCGACTGAGGCCAGTGGCTCCAATGGAGCGACCGCGGCCCTGAAAGGCGACGGGGAGGTCCAAGAGGTATGAGGTGCGTTCTAAGCACCTCTGAGGAACCTCAGCTTTAAGCACCTCTAAGGAACCTCAGCTTGTCGATATCCTACCCTCTTAATGGAAGCCAGGGCAGTCAGGAGCGCTGTCTAAATGACAGGAATTCTAGCTCGACTGAGGCCCGTGGCTCCAAGGAGCGACCCATGGCCCTGAAAGGCGGCGGGGAGATCCAAGAGGTATGAGGTGTGTCTTTTTGAGCACCTCTGAGGAACCTGAGGCTGTCGGTATTCTACCCTCTTAAAGGAAGCCAGGGGAGTCAGGAGTGCTGTCTAAATGACAGGAATTTTAGCTCGACTGAGGCCCATGGCTCCAAAGGAGCAACCCGCGGCCCTGAAAGGCGACGGGGGGGTCCCAGAGGGTATGAGGTGCTACTTGACAGAGAAAACTTGTAGGTCTCCTGCCCTCTTGACGGGAGCCAGGGCGGTCAGGAGCGCTGTCTTAATGACAGGAATACTAGCTCGACTGAGGCCAATGGCTCAATTGGAGCGTCCCGCAGCTCTGAAGGCGACGGGAAGGCCCCAAGAGGGTGAGGGGTGCGTTCTGGGCACCTCTGTGAAACCTCACGGTCAGTGAATGCTTGCCTACTTAGCTCCATCTACTGCATGTGATACGCGGCGAAGCAGCGGCATATACTTGGAGAGTCGAGGGGACAGCCTGCGCTCAACTCTCCTGCAGGAAGGGAAGCATTACTGCAGTCGTGTATCTCTGTGGAAAGCCAGCAAAATAGACCTCATCTCAGTGCGCAAGCCTGCCTAGTAGGGGAGCTCGGTACTGAGTGATAGTTGTATCACGGTCTGTGAAGGCCGGAGAGGTCTGGGGTGTCATACCGTGCCCTACAGGGAGGGACTGCCGCGAGGGAACGGTTACTAAGACCTGAGTCCGGGTGGGCCATTGTTGTAGCGCAACCAACAGACTTACTCCTCGTCCTCCCTGGACTTGCACATTGTCTGTGCAAGGAGGCTCGCTGGGGAAGGGCGTACTTGGGCCCCGGAGGTCAGCTGTGAGCCAGCGTTACTCAGAAAGAGGCAGCTGGCAAAGGGAGGAATCGGAAGACGAGCGAATGTGGCTGGCCTACCGATATACTCCAAACTAGCTGCATCACGGGGTGGAGTCGCCATCCTGCAGGTGGGTGGACTGCCGTGAGAGCCGAGAGGCTGCACGGTTGAGTTTCCCTGCTTCAAGTGAATGGCAAGTAGCAAATCTGCCACGTTGGACTCCATGGGAGCAGATGGGGAGGTTGTAAACCTCTGTCGTACATGGCAACCCAACCCGTGGTAGCCACGGGCTGGCTTGACGGCCAAACTGCGGGAAAACGCCAGTCCGGAGTGGGCCGAGGTGCCATGCCCATCATGGGACTCGATCGTGCTGAAGCGGTCTCACATGAACAAGCTTAGCGGCTCTAAGCGGCTTAGAGCTGTCATGTGCCCCAGGAGCCTCAAATTTGAGAGGACCGCTATGTTGTGCCTGATTGACTCAGGAACTACAGCACTGACTGCGCGCTCTTAGTAGTAAGGCGGGCTGTCTTGTGGACCGAGTCGGGCTCCCGACCGAGGGAACGGATTCCTTCGGTTGGCCTGAAGGACCAGATGGCGGGGGTGCCGAAGCACCAGGTCCCCAAGTTCGCACAACGGAACTCACGAGTGGGCTGGCAAAGCACCAGTCGAAGAGACGGTTGATGATGCGAAGTCCTGTCTGCCGAAGAGGAGACAGGGGAGCTCCCATGGCCTAAAAAAGGCAGGAAGGAGGGGGACTGGCCAAATGGAAGCACCCCACGCTGAAGAGCTCGACCCCCGGAGCAGACCGCCGAGGGGGTGTGTGTCGGGGGAAATCGAGACGCGACAGCGGGTGCCCTTCAGGCAGATGGCTGCAACCCAGCCCTGGAGACGGAAACATACCTGTATGTGCTTCGTCGTGAGCGAGTGTGCCGACAGCCTGAGCTTCCTTTTTAGCGTCCTGGGGAAGTGTCTAAGTGCACTAAGCAGTGCTTACCTTCTTCCCTGGATCCCGCGCTGGCGAAGACCAGCCGCGAGTCTGGTTCCGAGGAGTGTAAGTGCTGCTCAGGAAGGAACTCGAGGCCGAAGCCAGAGGTGAGAAATTTGCTCTTTTTGAGAAAATGTGGGTACCGTCGACCGTTGGCCGACGGCAGCATTGAAGCACACAGTGGCTCCCGGCCCTCCACCGGGAGCGGGGAGCGTAGATGTTAGCATCCCCTAAGGAGCAGTCTCAATCACCTCTGGAGGCCCGCGTCAGGGACGTTTCGCAGTTTTCTTGCGAGTGTTTCGGGCCGGTCCCTGTGCCGCGGGCGGCGCCACTCTCCTGCGGCTGGCTCTGCGCTTGCGGGCCCTTCTCGCCGACCTGGCGTCGTGGGCCTCCGCAGGGGGGCGAGCCATAGATGTTGCGGCCGCAGGGGGGCGCCCTCGGCGACGTGCAGGCGGAGGCGGTGCCTCCGGCGGCGGGATGGAAGCATCGCGGCGGGGCAGGATGTGAAGCGCCTCCGTCTGTCTCTGGGCTGCCGAGAACTGTTGGGCGAAGTCCTCGACAGAGTCGCCGAATAGGCCCCTCTGGGAGATGGGAGCGTCGAGAAAGCGTGCTTTGTCGGCATCTGCCATCTGGGCCAGAGAGAGCCATAGGTGTCGCTCCTGGACCACAGCCGTGGACATCACCTGACCAAGGGCCCGCGCCGCGACCTTCGTCGCACGAAGGGCGAAGTCGGTGGCAGCGCGGAGTTCCTGCATCGTACCTTGGTCAGGACCACCCTCGTGCAGCTGTTTCAACCCCTTGGCCTGGTAGACCTGCAGGGTCGCCATCGCATGCAGGGCCGAGGCGGCCTGGCCCGCAGCGTGAAAAACGCGGCCCGCAAGGGCGGACGAGCGCTCACACGCCTTGGACGGGAGACGCGGCCGGCCCCGCCAGGTGGCAGCGCCACGCGGGCAGAGTTGCACCGCCATAGCGCGCTCGACCTGGGGAACCGACGCATACCCCCTGGCCGCCCCGCCATCAAGGGTGGCGAGGGGAGAGGAGCTGGGCAGCGGGCGAGATGAAAAGGGCGCCCGCCAGGTCTTAACCAGCTCCTCGTGCACCTCCGGGAAGAATGGCACCGGGGGAGGGCGAGGCGATGCCGCCGGAGCCGTCCCCAGGAACCAGTCGCCCAGCCGAGAAGGATCGGCCGAGGCCGATGGAGTAACCTCCAGGCCGATCCCCCTGGCGGCTCGGAGGAGCATAGCCGAGAGCTCGGAGTCTGCCTCCGACGGGGCAGCAACCGCGGAGGGGCGCCGCGCCGCCGGAAGAGCGTCCTCACCCCCTGACTCTCCCTCTGACGCAGCGTCAGACATCTCTTCCTCCTGAGGAGCGCCAAAGGAGACGCCCAGCCCGGCTGGCGGGGAGGCGTACTGCTTTGGCATCTCGACGGGGGTATGCTGGCGGGCGGAAGACCGCAGGGCTTTTGGAGCCGGCGGAACGTTCGGCACCGTGACTCGAAATTCCCCCTCGTGCCTCGCCACAGCGGCGGAAAAATTCCGCAGGCCGTGGGGCGCGAAGGGGGGCCTGCCCGCGAGCGAGCGGCGAGTCCTCAGCATTCCCATGGTCATGCTTTCGCAATGAATGCATGAACCATCCGTGAAAGCTGCCTCAGCATGTTCGATGCCCAGACATGTGAAGCAGCTTTCATGTCCGTCCAGTGAGGTGAGGAAACTGCCACACCCAGAAGCGCACGGCCGGAAAGCCATTCTGAAAAGAACGTCTTTACACAGCCGTGAGAAATTGCTCTTTTAGTCCCGGTCTGCCCAGGGAGGAAACCGCGGCACCACTGTGCACTCAATGGGGCTTGCTCGCTGGAACGCAGGAGGCTTTTATGGCCGTGAAAACGGCCGCCCGCGGGACCCCGCTGGCGGCGCCGAGAAATTCACTCTTTCAGTAAAGCTTTGTCTCTTATTCGATCGGCGCACGCCAGCAGAGAAGAACAGCAGCAGGAACGTGAAGTCTTTCTCTTTGAAGATTCTTCTTCTGGAGAAGGGAAGGCTTGAGCATGAAGGCTCTGAAAGCGAAAGTCTGTTTGAGTGATGCACGCCGCCATCTTATATACCCGTATGTACGGGGGAGTGGCCGACGCGCACGTCCACTCGCCAATTTGCAATTGGCCTTTTTATATAAGGCTCAGAGATGATCGGTCTCTCAGGCGAGATCCCATGTAACGTCGAAGTGATTCGACTGAAGGGGAACTACAAATTAAACTACTTGCTTACATGTGATTATATACACAGGGAAATATGATTAAATATCCCTGAATAATCCAAATATTCACATCACAGTTTATCTAAAATTGGATTTGTTGTTTTTGTTATTGATAAGCCTCAGGGATGAAAAGAGAACTTCAACAAGAATTTAAGCTATAGTTTTGCGTGTGGATAAACAATTTTGAACATAAAACAAAAGTAATAACTTTTGCAAAAAATAATTTGGGTTTTCCAAACAAAAATTATTTCTTTAAGAATTAAAAAATACAAAAACCTAAATGAACCCAAAACGGTTATACTACAATCACAATAAAAGAACAGCTGTTTCTTCAACTTGACCACAAAATGAACAAATTTCATCAATATCAAAATATTTATAGAAAGATGAACTAAACCTGTCGCTATATGTTAAGTTGTTGCACTTATTATAACGTCGTTGGTCACATGATAACGTCAACATGGCGGAAGACGTGCAGATCACATCCATACTCAACGAGATTTGGCTGTAGAGTACGTACTCTTTTAGCGGTCGTTAAGTAAGTACTTATTGAAAATAAGTACCTACTCATTGAGTATGCGGTTTCGAACGCACCCACTGACTTATCCTGCGTGCCGTTGTGGTTCACGCTTTTTTTTTTTTTATTGCAACACTTTACAACCAAACAAGGTACATAATCACAATCCAGAAAATAACCAATCATGTTCAGCCTTGGTTGAGCATAACCAAAAATAGAACAAAATAAAGCATAAATAAACCTGAGGAGAAAGGATAACTAAAAAGTAAAATATATCAAAAGTAAAATACAAAAAAGTAAAATACAAAAAAAGGGCTTTTACAATAAATTGTACAGATCTAGGAGAGAAATCAATTTAAGGGCTTTCTTATTCTTAACCAATTTTAAAGATTTGTATAAGAGTTTTACCTCATTCTGCCACTGAATAAAGTTAGGTATAGATTTACACCATCTGCACTTGTGAATAAAAAAACGTTGCAAAACATAACAAGACATTAATTAAATTAACAAATTCAAAGTCTAAAATTAACAAATTCAAAGTCTTTGTTTTCAAGAAAAATACCAAACCTGACTACCTTCACATCGAGTGGTGGAAATTCAACATCCCTGGTACATAACCAGTTATGCAATTCTCTCCAAAAAGGTTGTACCATATCACACAAAAAGAAAACATGATCTAAAGTTTCAATACTGGTTTCACAAAAAAACACAATTATTTACATCAAACTTAAATTTCAAACTTAAAAATTCGTTAGTAGGGTAAATCTCATTTAGAATCTTGAAGTTCACCTCCTTAGCTTTTGGAGGAAGAGGGAAAGACATATACATTTTTCAATTTTTTTTAATTTCAAACGTGTCAAAATCTTTAAGCACGTATTCCCTTTTAATTGGGTTTGGATAGTAGACCTGTAAGATACAATTTCTAATAATCTTATTGGTGCATTTTTTTCCACAAAAATCAAAACCTTCTAAGGAAAGCTGCCTCAATTCTTGGGAAACTTGTGAGTGAACAATATCTTCTTTAACCATTAATCTCAACGCAACTGGAATGGCTCTGATCATTCTATTATAAATATTAACAGTACACTGTAGTTGGAATTTCTCGCAAAACTCACTATGCAGTAACAAATTTCCATTATCATCCAAAAAATGGGCAACCATTTTTTAACCATTTTAATTTCAGTACACCATTCATAATATCAAAATCAATCGCATTTACCCCCCCCCCCATCTTCATGCTTTTTAACCGTATCGTCCTTTCATATGTACTGACATTTATTCCTCCAGATAAATTTAAAATTCATCTTATTTACTTCTTTAATCATTCTTGTTGATATGGGTAAGGAAAAGGCTGGGTATATGAGTCTGGACAGACTATCCATTTTAGACAAAAGAACTCTCCCAAAGATTGAAAGATCCCTCTGCAGCCATCGATTCAATACTGATTTACATTTATCTATGTTATTCCATACATTTTTATTCTCCATTATTTCTCTCTCTTTAGAAATAACAATCCCCAAATATTTAACTTCCTTCTTAATTTGGATATTAAATAGTGATTGCAGAGGAAGCTCATGTAAAGTTAACATTTCACATTTCTTTAGATTCAGATACAGCCCAGAAGCTTTAGAAAACAGATTAACAGAATGTAGAGCTAGAGGAATTTGTTGTTCATTTTTTAAAAATAACGTAGTGTCATCTGCGAATTGACTTATTATTATTTGCCTATCTAACACTGTTAACCCTTTAATATCATTATTTTTAATCAATATCGCTAATAGCTCAGCGACCATTATAAACAATAATGGAGAGCTACCGCAACCTTGACGAATTCCCCTTTTAATTGGAAATCTTGTACAAGTTCCATGACCTAGAGCTACAGAGCTATTGATACCGTTATATAACATTTCAATTAAATTTATAAATTTTGCTCCAAACCCAAAATGCATCAATGTTTTCAAAATAAATGGATGCTCCACCGCATCAAAAGCTTTATAGAAATCTAAAAAAATAAGAAATCCCCTACCCTGAATCACCTCACTATAATCGAGTAAATCTAAAACCAATCTAATATTGTTGTGAATTGACCTTCCTTCCAAAAAACCTGATTGTGTCTCGCTAATTATGGTAGAAATGCCTTTTTTCAGTCTAGCAGCAATAGCACCAGAAAAAAGTTTATAATCAGTGTTGAGTAAAGTGACAGGCCTCAAATTTTCTAAAAATATTTTATCTTTACTGGCCTTAGGAATCAGTGTAATTAAGCCTTGCTTCATACTTTCCATCAACTCTTTCTTTTCAATGCATTCGTTTAGGGCATTAAATAATAAATTCCTCAAATCCCCCCAAAATTTTTTTAAAAAGTTATTAGTGAGCCCATCTGTCCCTGGAGATTTGTTTAACGGCAACTTCGTCACAACTGAGTCCAATTATTCAATTCTTTACAAAAAGTTCAATGAAGAAAATACCCCCAGAGTCAGCGAGAGCGGGGGAGGATGATGACTCACTGACAGATTACATGGTTATCGACCCAGGAACGAAACAGACAACGAGAATGATGATCATTAAGACACCTGAGATGACAACACCTATACCTACTCCAGGAATAACGCTCCAGAGTTGTAGATGTGGTTGGACCAAGGAAACAACCTATGCAGGCTTGAGAAGACACCAAGGCCTCAAAAAGTGCTTGCTCTCAGAGCAACAGGGAACTCGCATTGACCAGTACTTCTTACGAAGCAGGTCGAATAAGTCAAGTGAAGTTCAGCAGCAGGACCAAAACCAAAGTCTGCAGAACATCAATCCCCCTGTTCGAGAGGAAGATGAGGAGCCAAGCATAGCGGTGCCCAACCTGCCGCAGCCTGCAACTGAGAACAAGATTCAGGGGCGAAAACCACAAGTCAAGTGGCCAAAATCCTGTGAAAGGAAAGAGTGGGAGACGATTGACACAGACATCAGTAACCTCCTGGGAAAACTGAGGGGAACTGCAGTCCGGAAGTTGGAGCGTATGGGAGACCTGATTTACAACTATGGTGCAGAGCGCTTTGGGATGCTAGAAAAGAGAAAGAAAACATCACCCACCCAAACAAAGTCCAGGAGACAGCAGGAGATAGAACGGTTAGTTAAGGAGAGAAGGCAGCTGAAAAAACAATGGAGAAAAGCTCCCGAGGAGGAGAAGGAAGGAATCAACCTGCTACAGGCAGAAATTAAGAACCGACTGGCAACCTTGAGGAGATCTGAGAATCTGAGAAGGAGGCGTAAAAAGAAGGAGCAAGAAAGATCAAACTTCTTCAAAGATCCCTATAAGTTTGCAAAAAAACTTTTCACAAAGGAAAAAAATGGCAAACTCAAAACATCAAAGAAAGATCTGGAAACTTACCTCAAACAGAGTCTCACTGAAAGCCAGCGTCGCGGACAGACAACTCTTCCACCTGAAATGCCACCGATACATTCCCCAGAACATCAGATGGACATCAGCCCCCCCAGGTGGAGCGAAGTGAAGAGAATTGTACAGCGAGCTAGGGCTGCATCCTCCCCTGGGCCCAATGGAGTCCCATACCGATTTTATAAGAACACACCAGATGTATTACGCTTCCTATGGAGGCTGATGAAAGTAGTGTGGCAGAAACAATCAATTCCATCTGCATGGAAGAGAGCAGGAGGCATCCTAATCCCGAAGGAAAAGGATTCTGTGAACATCAGTCAGTTCCGTCAAATCAGCCTTCTGAACGTCGAAGGCAAAATCTTCTTCAGTGTAGTGGCTCGCAGGCTGACAGCTTACCTGGAAAAGAACCACTTCATTGATACTATGGTGCAGAAAGCAGGGATTCCAGGCTTCTCTGGATGCTTAGAGCATTTAAACATGATATGGAATCAAATCCAAACTGCCAAAAAGGATGGAAGAGATCTCCATGTTGTGTTCTTGGATCTTGCAAACGCCTTCGGATCAGTTCCTCATAATCTCCTGTGGACTGCATTCCATTATTTCAGCGTCCCGGAAGTAATCACCCGCCTTGTTAAGTCTTATTTTCAAGACCTACAACTATGCCTGACAACTGATGAGTGTACCACAGCATGGCAACGAGTGGAAATAGGAATAATGGCGGGATGCACCATCTCGCCTCTAGCATTCACGATGGCTATGGAGGTCATCATCCGTGCATCTCGGTGGGTAGTAGGAGGTCAGAAGCTCAAATCTGGTCTTCGTCTCCCTCCCATCAGAGCTTACATGGACGATATGACCATCCTCACCACAACCAAGGCTTGTGCTAGGCGTTTGCTGAACAAGCTACAGGAGAACATCCAGTGGGCCCAGATGGAAATAAAGCCAAGCAAGTCCAGGAGCATCTCAGTCGTCAAGGGGAAGCTGTCAGAACAACGGTTCTATGTGGGCAAGGAGCCTATACCAACAGTGGCAGAGAAGCCAGTCAAGAGTCTTGGACGTTGGTACCATGCCACCCTCAAGGACACAGAGCAAGTTGACCAGCTTATGAAGGACACCATATGCGGCCTTGAGAGTATTAACAAGACCAAGCTCCCTGGCAGGCTAAAGCTGTGGTGCCTTCAATTTGGGTTAGTACCCAGGCTGATGTGGCCTCTTACCATCTATGAGGTCCCAATATCAAAGGTAGAAAAGCTGGAGAGGGTGATCAGCTCATTTGCCAAAAAGTGGCTGGGACTGCCTAGATGCTTTACTAACATCGGACTGTATGGAAGAGGCATATTGGAGATTCCTGTCTCCAGCCTTGCAGAAGAGTTCAAGTGTTCCAAAGTAAGGCTGGAAATGACACTAACAGAGTCCCGTGACCCATGTGTTTCAAGAACAGCTCCTACACTGGTGACTGGAAGGAAATGGAACCCAGCGGCAGCTACTCACCAGGCAAAATCAGACCTCAGGCACAGAGACATCATTGGTAACGTGCAACAGGGGAGAGGAGGCCTTGGCCTTGGAGACAGTAGACCATCGTGGGAAAGGGCAGCTCCAGCTCAACGCCGACAGCTGGTTGTTGAGGAGGTGCGTCGGCATGAGCAGGCAACAAGGTGTGTAAAGGCTATCTCACAAGCCAAGCAAGGACAATGGACGAGATGGGAGGGAGTTGAGAGGAGAAAGTTATCCTGGAGGGAGTTGATGGGCATGGAAGCATTTCACATCAGCTTTATTTTACGTGCAACGTATGACGTCCTGCCTTCCCCCTCAAACCTCAACCAATGGTATGGGGAAGACCCGACATGCCCCCTCTGTCCATCCCCTGCAAACCTTAAACACATTCTGGTTGGATGTAAGACAAGCTTGTCACAAGGCCGCTATACCTGGAGGCACAACCATGTCCTGAAATGCCTAGCAGCTACCTTGGAGTGCAGACGGTTAAAGATCAATGCCCTGCCTCCTCCATCATTTCATCCCTCATACGCAAGAGAGTTCATCCGAGAAGGTACAAAGACAGCCAAAGTCCAAACAATATCGGATGTCGGCCAGCTTGGAAGGGCTCGAGACTGGAAGTTGGTGGTAGACTTGAACCAAAGACTTCACTTCCCTTCTGAGATCGCCACAACAAACCTCAGACCAGACCTTGTGCTCTGGTCCTCCTCACTCCACACTGTGTACATAATAGAGCTTACCGTTCCCTGGGAAGCTGCTGTGGAGGAGGCATCTGAGCGCAAAAGCCTTAAGTACACAGAGCTGGCAGCTGATGCTGAGCAACGCGGATGGAAATCCAAGGTCTTCCCAGTGGAAGTCGGCTGCAGAGGCTTTGTGGGCAAGTCAACCATCAGGCTGCTTAAGGAATTGGGAGTGCAAGGTCAAACTCTACGTCGAACCATCAAAGCCCTCTCAGTTGCAGCAGAAGAAGCAAGTCGATGGCTCTGGGTGAAAAGGGGAGACTCCAACTGGGCCCCTAATATTACCTGAGTCATTGAGGAGTTGAAAGCAGAGGGGGGCTCACCTGGGACGCCAGGTGCTGCCGATGAGCCCTCTGGAGGTGTCGTGGGCCTATCATTGAAACACCAGTGAAGGAGGGTGCCCACCTGATGACCCCGATGAAGCTAAATCCCCCATTCTCATCCCACTCAATCACCATCACAGTGAGGAAAATACACTGATTGATGCATTGTCACCACTCATACCTCAGGTCTTAAAAATGGGATTGCTTCATCTAGTCCTAAAACATAACTGATAACTAAGATCTGAATCACATAACATTTTAAAATAGTTCTCAATATGTGGAATATAGTTTTGAATTTTATCAAAAAAACAATCTGATTCATCTGAGGAAAATTCTGAAGAATATAATTTAGAATAAAACAAAAACACCTCTTTTTCAATTCTACTAGAATCTTTGCATTCTTCATCATGAATCATTAAACTATCAATGGAGTTTCTTTGCTGTCTATTTTTTTCTAAATTACTAAAGTATGAAGAATTCTTTTCGCCTTCCTCAATCCACCTGGCCCGCGACCTTACAAAGGCCCCTTGGGCCCTCTCAAGATAAAGATTATCTAATTTATTCTGAAGCTCCATCACCCAATTTTTTTTCCTCATTATTTAAAACTGGTTTATTACAACACTGACTTACTTCATAAATTAGGGTATTTTCAAACTCTCTTTTTTCTTTAATAATTTTCTTAGAGAACCCTATAATTTTAAATTTTACAAATTCCCATTTACTTACATTACAATCAAAAGAATCATTTATCTCTATACTACGTATCAATTCTTTAATTTTACTGCAAAATTCTTCATTTTGTAAAAGACCAGCATTAAACTTCCAATAACCTTTGTTTCTAAATTGCTTAACAGTGGGTTCTTTATTGGGAGCCAGAGCACCTGACATCTTGGCAAATTTAAAAGTGCTGGCTAATGCTAAACGTAAATTCAGTAAGATTGTTATTCACGTCGGCACTAATGATGTTCGACTTCGCCAGTCGGAGATCACTAAAAATAATGTTAAAGAGGTGTGTGAATTTGCAAGTACGATGTCAGACACTGTAATATGCTCTGGTCCCCTCCCTGCTTACCGTGGTGACAAGATACACAGTAGACTGTGGTCACTCAATGGCTGGATGTCAAAGTGGTGCCCACGAAATAACATAGGTTTCATAGACAATTGGACGAGTTTCTGGGGCAGACCTGACCTGTTGAAAAGAGATGGTCTTCATCCCTCCGGATGTGGAACATCTCTCCTATCTAGAAATATGGCACATAGTCTTAGCGTTTGCACTTGACTAACTGGGGCCCAGGTCAGGAAGCAGACAGACTGGCTAAACCGACCGTCTGCTAGCCGCCTCACGTCACAGAAATCAGTTAATTCTCAGCACATAGAGACCCTTTCACCTAGATATCACACTATAGAGACTGTGTCTGTTCCCCGAGCTAGAAAATACAAAAAATGCCTGAATCAAATCAAGACTAACAATTTAATTGATGTTCAACAAATAAAAAAAATATATAATACAGAGAAACAATTGATAAAGCTTGGCTTATTGAATATCAGGTCCCTTTCTACGAAAGCACTTTTTGTAAATGATATGATCACTGATCATAAGCTAGATGTGCTCTGTTTGACAGAAACCTGGCTAAAACCAGACGATTACATTATTTTAAACAAGTCCACCCCCCAAGATTACTGTTATAAACATGAACCGCGTCTAAAAGGTAAAGGGGGAGGTGTTTCTACTATTTATAGCAATATTCTCAATGTCTCTCAGAGAAAGGGCTTCAAATATAACTCGTTTGAAGTAATGGTGCTTCATATAGCATTATCCAGAGAAACAAGTGCTAATGATAAATCCGCCGTGACGTTTGTACTAGCTACAGTTTACAGGCCACCAGGGCACCATACAGACTTTATTAAAGAATTTGCTGATTTTCTAACCGAGTTAGTGTTGGCCGCAGATAAAGTCTTACAGTTTTTTTCAATTGTTTACACACAATTTTGAAAACCGGGTTCTTTTTTTCAAAATATAATCACAATTATCCAAACACCACACTCAATTTGCAAAATTCCTAGATTGTTTGCAAAATGACACACTTCAGTCAAAACATACACATTTCAGTCAAAACATATACACATATTTGTGAAAATGCTATTAGTTGTCATTTAACCAACACAGTCCTCAATGATCAGACACTATTGCAGACAGTTTCACACTGCTGTGATAATTAAAAAACACATTTGTAAAAAAACTAATTTTTAGGAAATAGCATGTGCTAGATTTTTGGGCAGACATTGTTATGTAAGGGATCATTTCCATGACAAAACAAAATAGTGACAAACAACATTCTTCATGATTAGTTTGAGATATAGGGAGAATGAACACAAATATGCCTACTATAAACTTACCAAACACTGCACAACACTGATGCTGCAGACTGAATATTTCAAGTATTTATTTCAATTCAAGAAATACCGTATTTCTTACCATAATCAGTTACAGTAATCAACCAACAATGAAATCAATGAAACAAATAAAATCTGTAGACAAATAAAAATTACTGCATGAAGTACATACAGTTTGACTCTGGAAAAAAAAAGCAACACAACTACTGTACCTATTCCTCATCTCTCCGTCTGGCTGGATCAGGCATTAAGATTTCATCCACATCATTTTTGATGAATACAGGTGAACTC
The DNA here is from genome assembly GCF_049309525.1 of Garra rufa. NCBI lineage: Eukaryota > Metazoa > Chordata > Actinopteri > Cypriniformes > Cyprinidae > Garra > Garra rufa. Next base: position 18,287,354 of record NC_133373.1, on the reverse strand, counting down.
ACCTGCTGCCTTTTATAGCACACCTGAGTGCTGCGTTTTCAAATTAGCACATGTGTGTTTATCCAATTTGTTCATTAGTGTGGTCATTGGCAATCCGGGGCTTTGTAATGACAAGGAAGTAACCTCACAATCCTTATCTGTGTCTAAGGTGTCGAAATGTGTGTAGAGTTTTACAAATCACTGTGTGTAATGTTTTGCAAAAAGAGTGAAGCAGACATTGTGTGTAATGTTGTGCAAATCTGTGGCGGTGTTTTGCTCCTTGGAGTAGAATTTTGCAAATTGTGTGGAAATGTTTATTTTAGAGTGTAAACAATCGTAAAAAACTGTAATAGTGGGTGATTTTAACATCCATGTTGATAATAAAAAAGATGCATTAGGAAATGAAAGCTTTAGCGTAAAGTTCTACCAGGATGACTCTAATTCATGATTATCTCGACAACCAATAGCAGCTTGACGCCTTGAATAAAAGACCAAAACTTACTCTTCCATCCTGCTGCCCCTAGGTGTCGTACCCGAAGTTCCGTCTGGTCGATTCCTCTAGCAGCTCAAGATGTTTCAAAAACCGCTCGTTGATCTTGCAATCTCTGACGAAGACTCCGTTCCTCTTTCGCCCGCCTCCCTGCACCGGAGTATGCGCATTCTAAGGAATCTCCCTGGGTCCAGTGGCCTCCCGAGAATATCGCGGCCACCTTACTGGATTCCGGCATCCTCGTCAGCAACGACTTGACCCACGATGACCTCATCCTCCTTGCTTCCAACACGCTGGGTAGCCTTCCGGCTTCATCATCCGACGTGTCCAAGGCGACCATGGCAACGCAGCCCAGCCCCTCAAACAGGACGAAAACGCTCGGCTAAATCCTCCTCTCCTCCGCCAAGCCCGTATTCGGGCAGCGCAAACGCGCAACTCTTAAAGGCTTTTCTCCAGCTCACCGAAACCGTCAAATGTTTCGAAACTAGTCTGGGCTTCTTCCAGTCAGCCTTCGCTTCGCGCGCACCCGAACCATATATTCCCGCGACGTCTTCCGCCTCCGTCTCAGTCTCCCCTTCAGTCATCGATTCAATTTCCTCTGCTGCACTCTCCACTTTTCCTGCCACGTCGACTTTCGCAACATCTCCAGTTCAGACTCCGCTACAAAACGCCGCTACGTCATTTCCTCCTGCAGCGTTCAATCTCTCAACGGCTCTGAAGGCCCAGGTTTTCGGTAGACCATTCGTTCCACCCGCTGCTGCTTCAGTGTCTCCCAAAATAAGATATGACATCATCTCAGGTAAAGACATTAACCTGCTGCACTGCTGTTACCACGACCCGTGATTGACAGGCAGACGATTGACTGTGGCGACGTGGCAGTCCTACTTAACTTCAGATCCCAGGCTACAACGAAACCTGCCTTTTATCGAATTCGTCATTGCTTTTAGTTTTCCCCAATCGCAGAGAGGAATTAGAACTTTATCTAGCCATGATGGCAGACTTTAATCTAAGATATGGTGGGACCTTATTTTACGAGTCTCACAAGTCTTTTTCAGCAAAAGCTGCTTCTCCTGTTGCCTTCGTTGGTTGACTCTGACCTGCTTATTCGCCTTTTCGGAGGCCAAAAAACTCTGACTTGAGCTGTTTGTAGCTCCCACGGTCACTCCGCTTCTCTCTGCCCTAAAGTTCATGCTTGCCGTGCTCCGGGCGCTCTCCATGGTGCTGATCCCGCAAACCCCGCGCTCGCCATATAAGGCCGTCCAATTATGAATTCAATGGTATACCTCTGTGCAATAACTTTAATGAATCTGTTTGTTCTTATTTTAAATATTTGCAAGCTGCCTTTCGCGTTACATTTGCTTGATGATTTTCTGCTAATCGACCTTCCTCCTTCTGAAGCTTCGTGCTCGATACTCTAAAACAAGTCTTTTGCGACTTAGGTGTTCCTTCGTCAGAAGAAAAAACAATCGCTCCCGTCATACGTCTCGAATTTCTCGCATAATTCTGGATACTATTAAGATGCAAGCTTCTCTTCCACACCAAAAAAATTGTCCGAATCAGGTCTGTTATGGAATCGTTCCTCATGTCTCGCTTAACTTCCAAACGTGACTTGCTTTCTCTTCTCGGCAGTCTCAACTCGCAATGCGAATCATTCAACAAGGTCGTTCTTTCATATCTCGCATGCTGCATTTGGCTCATTCAGTTGCAAATTTAAGCGACTCGCTTCTCCTAGATGACGGTTGTTTTTTCAGACCTTAGGTTTTGGTCTCTTCTAAACAACTGGAATGGCATTTCCTTCTATAACGACGTTTCCGAATCATCCAACGCTCCGAACTATATACCGAAGCAACCACTTCTATTGATTTTTGGGGATTCTTCCAAGGGCAGTGGTTCGCAGAAAAGTGGCCTCACGATTTGTCTATTTCATTCAAAATCCACCTCGTCCGCTCTCTATGAAATCTACCCTATCGCGGTTGCTAGCGTTCTCTGGGGCTCAGCCCGGTTACGGAAACGTATTACCTTGTTTTGCGACAACGAAGCCACTGTCCACATCATTAACAAAGGTCGTTAGCATTGCCCGGCTATCATGTCTATTTTAAGACGTCTAACTTGGCAATCCATGACGCACAATTTTATCATCAAAGCCGAACACATTCCAGGTCGTTTTAATGCCTAAGCTGACGCTCTCTCTCGCTCTCGTTTGCAGGTATTCCGACGACTTTACCCAGCGGCCAACAAGGATCCGACGCCGTGCCCACGCTGCAACAAATTCTCTTGAATTAAACAGGCCTTTGGATTTTAACAACCTTTTAAATTCTGCCAAATCGTACATCGCAAAGGCGTAGCACTGTCAACTCTCAAAGCATACAACTCGGCTTGGTCCCGGTTCATCATGTTTTGCTTCACCTATCAAATTCCGTTATTTCCCATTTTAATTTCGACCGTGTGTGCTTTCCTCACGTACTGTTTTTAATCATGCCAACTTAATATTTCAACTATATGTAAAATTCCGGCTGGTGTTCTATTCCACGCAAGGTATAATATCCCTAATTGCCCCAGCTTATTTTCGTCCCCTTTCATTTGATTACTTCTCCAGGGTATGTCAAAATCCGTGTTCAAGGCTAAACGTCAGCCTATCACACTCCGCATACTTCAGACCTTAGTCTCAAAACTTCGTAACGGCTTACTTGACATCTATTCCAACGCTCTGCTCGAAGCTACGTTTTAAACTGCATTCTTTGGTTTCTCGCGCATTGGTGAGTTTACTTCCGATAGTAATCGTTTCGATCCAACAAAAGATTTATTTCAAGACTTACACTTTTCACCTAATAACTTTTCACTGTTGATTAAACTCTCAAAATCAGATTCCCCGGGTCTGGTGTCACAATTTCAATTTCAAAATAAATTTGGCTACTCTCTATGCCCTTTCGCTTCTATGCTCAACTTTCTCAAAATACGGCTGCGCACTTCTGGTATCTCACATCTTTTCTTTCTCTTAAGTGGGTTACCCATTACTAAACGGTGGTTTAGAATTCATTCGTCAACCACCTTGACAGTCGCCGGTCCTTCACCCGATATTTATACTAGCCACTCTTTCCGCATCGGCGCTGCCACTACGGCAGCTGAACGAGGGGTTCCAGAGTCTACCATCAAACAGCTCGGAAGATGGTCTTCTTCGGCATACGAAACGTATATCAGATCAGAATTTCATAAGGTCCTGAATGCACAGCAGTCTCTCACATCATAAAGGTACGTTGAATTCGCTAGCTACTGGTGGTGGTTTTACGTCGAATTCTTTGTTACTTATGGTGGTTAAAGTTACCAAAAGTCAATCATGCTTTTACTTATCGTCGTCGTTATAGCCTACAACTAATATGACGTCTTTGCATTTTCTTTATCATACTAACGTTCGTAATCTCATAGACTAAGCCTACACTATAATCAGCAACCTAACGTCAGCGGCAATAACGACTCGAAGCCGTTCGCTCCTTTATGTTTATCTTTACTAATTTATTCGACCTAGCATGGTCCTTCCACAAGCCTGCGCGGCTTAAACGGCCAGTCGTGGCATTTACCGAAAGTCAGTCGTGGCTTTTACCATCGTCTTAATTATTATTAGCTTTATTATCAATAACTCACTCTTACAATATGTCATTGGATTATTATATTATGCACGATAAGCTTTCAATATAACGCCAGTGGCAATAACGGCTCGAAGCCGTCCGCTCCTTTATGTTTATCTTTACTAATTTATTCGACCTAGCATGGTCCTTCCTCAAGCCTGCGCGGCTTAAACGGCCAGTCGTGGCATTTACCGAAAGTCAGTCGTGGCTTTTACCATCGTCTTAATTATTATTAGCTCTTATTATCAATAACACACTCTTACAATATGTCATTGGATTATTTTATTATCCACGATAAGCCTTCAATGCCGAGGCTCGACGCCCGTCCCGGCTTACACTCATTGCCTATCGTGGCACGCTTATTTTCCCAAGACCTAACGTGGTCCCTCACATCAAGCCAATCGAGGCTATACGGCCAGTCGTGGCTTTAAAAGTTCGGAACTTGCTCGAACGGCCAGTCGAGGCTTAACCGTGAGAGCCTATCGTGGCTTCAGCTAGCAAAGTCAATCGTGCCCATATTACTTTTACTAAGAACAACTATATCATTACTAATTATTATCAATATTGTTTAATGAATCAGATCTTTAAAATAAGCCAATCGTGGCTTTTAACCCGTCGCAGATTGCCTTCCTCTCCTTAAAGACATCCCTGCATAGCCTATCGTGGCTATTATTAGAAGCCAACCGTGGCTTCTTAATTTAAATTACAAGGCTTCCCCTTTCACGCAATCTTAACCCTTCCATTATCACTCGTACTTCGGGCTCTTTTTCTTTGGGGGAAGGCTCTCCCCTGCCTTCATCTTCAGGCAGGAAATGCAGTCTACCTCAGTCACAGATTAAGGATGGAGCCCACGCCAAAAGAAACCATTTAACCCTTCTGTCTTATTCATTCATTCAAATAAATTTGTTCAAATTTCTATCGCCTCAGAGTCTCTCTGGTAGAAATGAAAGCTTTAGCGTAAAGTTCTACCAGGATGACTCTAATTCATGATTATCTCGACAACCAATAGCAGCTTGACGCCTTGAATAAAAGACCAAAACTTACTCTTCCATCCTGCTGCCCCTAGGTGTCGTACCCGAAGTTCCCCTCCATCCTCCCCACCACCACCAGGTTGGCTACCATCCATACCACGTGGGGGAAGGCTCACCCCTGCCTTCATCTTCAGGCAGGAAATGCAGTCTACCTCAGTCACAGATTAAGGATGGAGCCCACACCAAAAGAAACCATTTAACCCTTCTGTCTTATTCATTCATTCAAATAAATTTGTTCAAATTTCTATCGCCTCAGAGTTTCTCTGGTAGAACAGCATTTATAGATATTTTGAACTCTATTGGGGTTAGACAACACGTGTCAGGTCCTACTCATTGCCGAAATCATACTCTAGATTTGCAGCAAAGCGATGATATTTCAGATCATTATCTAGTCTCTTGTATACTCCAGATATCTAAAACTGTAAATTCAACTCCTTGCTACAAGTACGGTAGAACCATCACTTCTACTACAAAAGACTGCTTTGTAAGTAATCTTCCTGACTTATCTGAATTCCTCAGCATATCCAATAGCTCAGAAAAACTTGATGATGTAATAGAAACTATGGATTCTCTCTTTTCTAGCACTTTAGATACAGTTGCTCCAGTGCGCTTAAAAAAGATTAAGAAAAACAGTGTAACACCGTGGTATAACGATCACACTCGCGCCCTAAAGAGAAAAGCACGAAAAATGGAACGCAGCTGGAGGAAAACAAAACTAGAGGTTTTTCGTACTGCTTGGCGTGAATGCAACTTATCTTATAGAAAAGCATTAAAAACTGCCAGATCGGATTACTTTTCGTCTCTCTTAGAAGAAAACAAACATAACCCTAGGTATTTGTTCAATAATGTGGTTAAATTAACGAAAAATATAGCAGAAACAGGTGCAGACATTTCCCAACAGCACAGCAGTAATGACTTTATGAAGTGCTTTACCTCCAAGATAGACACTATTAGAGATAAAATTGTAACCATACAGCCGCCCGCTACAGTATCGCATCAGATAATGCGTTGTAGATCTCCTGAGGAACAATTCCACTCATTCTCTATTATAGGAGAGGAAGAATTGTATAAAATTGTTAAATCATCTAAACCTACAACATGCATGTTAGACCCTATTCCATCTAAGCTACTAAAGGAGGTACTTCCAGAAGTCATAGATCCTCTTCTGAATATTATTAATTCGTCACTATCATTAGGATATGTTCCCAAAACCTTCAAACTGGCTGTTATTAAGCCACTCATTAAAAAACCACAACTTGACCCCAAAGAACTAATTAACTACAGACCAATTTCGAATCTCCCTTTTCTGTCAAAGATACTAGAAAAGGTAGTATCCTCACAATTATGCTCCTTCTTAGAGAAAAATTGTATCTATGAGGATTTCCAGTCAGGTTTTAGACCATATCATAGTACTGAGACTGCTCTATTAGAGTTACAAATGACCTGCTCTTGTCAACCGATCGTGGTTGCATCTCTCTATTAGTGCTACTGGATCTTAGTGCTGCGTTTGATACTATTGACCACAACATTCTTTTAAATAGACTTGAAAATTATGTAGGCATTAATGGTAGTGCACTGGCTTGGTTCGAATCGTACTTATCAGACCGTCATCAGTTTGTGGCAATAAATGAAGAGGTATCATTTAAATCACAAGTGCAGTATGGAGTACCTCAAGGCTCAGTACTAGGGCCATTACTTTTTACGCTTTACATGTTACCCTTGGGAGATATCATCAGGAAACATGGTGTTAGCTTTCATTGTTACGCTGATGATACTTGGCTCTATATTTCTTCGCAGCCCGGCAAAACATATCAATTCGAAAAACTAACAGAATGCATAGCTGATATTAAAAACTGGATGGTGAATAACTTCTTACTGTTAAATCCTGAAAAAACAGAGGTGTTAATTATTGGACCTAAAACCTTGACAAGTAATGAAATAAAACACAGTCTAATACTAGATGGCTGCTCTGTAAATTCGTCGTCATCAGTTAGGAACCTAGGCGTCCTATTCGATAGCAATCTCTCCTTTGAAAGCCACATTTCTAGCATTTGCAAAACCGCATTTTTCCATCTTAAAAATATATCGAAATTACGACCTATGCTATCAATGTCAAATGCTGAAACATTAATTCATGCGTTCATGACCTCAAGGATAGATTATTGTAATGCTTTATTGGGTGGTTGTTCTGCACGCTTAATAAACAAACTCCAGCTGGTCCAAAATGCAGCAGCTAGAGTTCTTACTAGAACTAGAAAGTATGAGCATATTAGCCCGGTTCTGTCAGCACTGCATTGGCTCCCTATAAAATATCGTATAGATTTTAAAATCTTGCTAATTACTTATAAAGCCCTCAATGGTTTAGCTCCTCAGTACTTGAGCGAGCTTCTATAGCATTATAGTCCCTCACGTCCACTGCGTTCTCAAAATTCTGGCAATTTGATAATACCTAGAATATCAAAATCAACTGCCGGCGGCAGATCATTTTCTTATCTAGCGCCTAAACTCTGGAACAATCTACCAAACACTGTTCGGGAGGCAGACACACTCTGTCAGTTTAAATCTAGATTAAAGACACATCTCTTTAACCTGGTTTACACATAAAACATTAACACATTCCTATAATTCAAATCTGTTAAAGGATTGTTAGGCTGCATTAATTAGGTCAGCCGGAACCGAAAACACCTCACATTACATCTGATGCACTCGTTGCATCGTAAAAAGAATGGCATCTACGCTAATATTAGTCTGTTTCATTCTTATTCCGAGGTCACCGTAGCCACCAGACCCAGCCGGTCACTGCAGTCCCCCGGATCCAGTCCGCACCCAGCTTAGATCATGGATCACCACCTGGAGATGACTTCAATAGCCATGGATGTCAACAAGATGAGCTCCAGAGACCGATCATCAATGAAGACCTCGCCAACCTAGATAGCCATCGGTACTACACCACAGGAACCTGATGAGTTCTCTACAATTGGACATTGGTACAAACTGCTGGTTTCGTCTGGCCAGAGGAGAACTGGTCCCCCGACTGAGCCTGGTTTCTCCCAAGGTTTGTTTCTCCATTTCTGTCACCTGTGGAGTTTTGGTTCCTTGCCGCTGTCGCCTCTGGCTTGCTTAGTTGGGGACATTTTCCAGCGATATCGTATACTATTTGAACTGAACTGACGATGATATCACTGAATTCATTGATGAACTGCCTTTAACTGAAAATTGATTATCTTCAATAATGCGTTACTTACACACTATTGTTCTGTTTAAATACTGTGCAGTTGCTTTGACACAATCTGTATTGTTACAAGCGCTATATAAATAAAGGTGACTTGACTTGACCAGTGTTGTTTTCGTCAACGATGACGATGACGAAATCATTTCGTTGACGCCACTTTTTTTCATGACGATAACGAGACGATGACAAGATAAAAATGGCTCGTTGATGACTAAAACATGACGAGACGTGTGTGAGTTTTCGTTGACGAGACGAGAATAGACGAAAATGTTAGTGGGTGGTCCGTCAGACGTTTAAAATGCATGACATTTCCGCTTATTGTGCATGCCAATTAAAACTTAAAAAGTATCTGACGCTATGGCAAGCCGTTTTAGCAGTAAATACTCTTTGCTATACTAGTATGGCAAGCCGTTTTAGCATTCCATCCTTGTTTGTCTTTTATGTTCTAAAACATTCCTTCATAATTGTAATTATTGGTGAAAATAGTCGATCCGGAAGCTCACATTGTGTTGAACTATAGATCTGCTATTTTCAGAACTTATAAGTGACACTACCCAACAGCAAAATACTTACTGACCTACATTAATTTGTTAAAAGACTACTTTTAACAAAGACTAATTTGTTAAAAGACCCTTTTTTTGACTAAAACTAGACTAAAACCTTTTTGACTTTTCGTCGACTAAAACTAGACTAAAACCTTTTTGGCTTTTCGTCGACTAAAATTGGACTAAAACTATCACATATAGAAGTGACTAAAATTTGACTAAAACTAAGAAGCATTTTAGTCCAAAAGACTAAGACTAAGACTAAATCTAAGATGGTTGTCAAAAACAACACTGGACTTGACTTAACTTCTAAAATGAGATCTATAAAGCAATGATCCGTTAGTGGAGCCTTAAAAATTGAAGATTGAGAAACATGTTTGACAATATTATCACTAACCAACCAATAATCTATTCTAGATTTGCTCTCTCCGTTAGGTTTAAACCAGGAAAAACATCCAACTTCAGGATTTAAACCTCTCCAAATGTCACATAAATTATTTTCTGTTTTCAATAGTTCGATGGTAACATTAAGCCGCTGCTTATTAAGTCTGGGAGGCCATCTGTCCATCCACTCATCTGGAACCATATTCCAATCCCCTCCTACTATAACATTATCTGATGGGTACTGTACTTTAGTTTCTGTAATCAGATTAGAAATATCTTCTACTAATTTCTGATTTTGAGCTGTATTATTAAAACCATAAATATTAAGTAAAATGAAAAAAAGACCTTCAATTTTCATTACCACCATTAACCAGTGACCACTACCATCAGTTTTATAAGTAATGACTTCCCCAGGACATTTATTTAAACATATTGCCACACCTCCAGAACGATTGGAACCATGACTGAAAAAAATCTTGTCACCCCATTGGTTAGACCAAAAAGAGGTATCTGAGTCCAACGAATGAGTCTCTTCCAAAAACACACAATGAACTTTTTGCCCTTTACAAAAAAAAAAAAAAAAACGCCTTCCTTTTAACAATGTCTTTTAAGCCCCTAACATTCAAAGAACCAAAAACAATTTTATTCTTAACCATTATCTCCAAAACAAAAACAAGTAGATAAAAACAAATTAACCTATGAAACACTTACTTGACAACTCAGTTTCTGTATAACCTCTAACTTACAGATAGAGCTCCAGTTGCCCAGTGAAAATTTCCCACTATTCAAAAGTTGGAAACACATCATCCATCAACATCAATCCGTCGTCTTTCAATGAAGCCATACGGACCGCGAAAGAAAGCCTTCTTGCCCGCCTTTCTAGCTTGTTCAATTTGTGGCCACATCTTTCGCCTTTCCTCCAAATCTTCTCGAGGAAGCATCTCCGCGAATCGAATTCCTTCCGCTTTGCAAATAGGAGAGTCCTTGGTTCGCTGCCAGATCTCCTCCTTCACCCGCCTTTGAGCAAACAGCACGATGACGTTCCTGTTTCCCAGCCGATGGACGATATCAACAGCTTCTTCCATCTTTGACCCCAAATCAGGTGCAATCTTACCAAGGGTTTGGATGACACGGGATCGAATATCTTCATCTTTTCTCTCTTCAATACCTTTGATTCGAAGGCACCACCTCATTCTGTATCTTTCCTGTTCTCGAATCCTCTCCTTAAGATCACAGTTCTCCTTGCGAAGATTATCATTTTGTATCTCCAAATCCTTGACTCTCTCCTTCACCTCTTCTGTGTTGAACTGAATCGCTTTCATTAAGCTTGCAATCAAGTCACTGCTTTGTTTCGATTATTTTATTATTTATCATTTGCTTTGTTCGTACGAGCATTTGATTTGCCATTTGCGATGTCGGTATGAGCATTTGATTTATGATTTGAGCACTTAATTATAGATTTAATTATGACAGGTTTATACTGGGTTGATAATGAAAATTAAATATAAAATACAAAATGTAACGAGGAGAGATTGACGAGAGGCGAGCGGATCCATTTGCGAGCTTTTATTGTCAGAGTGAGGCATAAACATGGTCAGACAGGCAGAGTCATTACCGGGACAAACAGACATAAAGACGGCAGGCAAAAGGGAGGTCAGAAAACAGGCGTAAGTCCGATCAGGGGCGACCAATGTCCGTGAGGGGTGATCCGAGAGAATAGTCCAATAATCCGAGCGATAGTCCAAAAGGCAGGCGGCTGACAAGAATAAACCAGACGATCAGGCAGGAAACGAAACAAAGAGAGCTAGGAACTAGGAGCAGGGAGAAACAGTGCTAGCACTAAAAACGCTAAACGCAACTGAAATGAAAACATTAAACAATCCGTGACGAGTACAAAGAAGTCCGGGGTTTTATAGAGCGCCTGATTGGTCACAGGGCTGACACAATCAGCGCGGTGGAGGATGGGAGGTGTAGTCCAACATGCACAATGACAGTGCGGGAGTCTGAACAGGTGAGGGTGACATCTGGTGGTGGATGGTCCGTGGAGCACCGACCAGATTCGTGACATAACCCCCCCCCCAAGGGGCGGCTTCCAGACGCTCCGACAGAAAAACCAGAAAAACAGTCCAGGGGAGCGGTGGGGGGGCCAGGAGACTTGAGTCCGAACCGGCTGGGCAAAGCCCCTCCCAGGACAGAGCCGGAGGCAGAGCAGGAGGCTCGGGAGCCCTCCAGGGCGGAGCAGGAGGCTGAGTAGCCCACCGGGGCGGAGCAGGAGGCGGAGTAGCCCACCGGGGCGGAGCAGGAGGTTCAGCAACTCTCCAGGGCGGAGCAGGAGGCGGAGCAGCAGCCCTCCGGGGCGAAATAGGTGGCTTAGGAGCCCTCCGGGGCGGAGCAGATGGCTTAGGAGCCCTCCGGGGCGGAGCCCTCCAGAACGGAACAGGAAGCGCAGAAGCCCTCCAGGGCGGAACAGGAGGCGCAGAAGCCCTCCAGGGCGGAACAGGAGGCGCAGGAGCCCTCCAGGGCGGAACAGGAGGCGCAGGAGCCCTCCAGGGCGGAACAGGGGGCGCAGGAGCCCTCCAGGGCGGAACAGGGGGCGCAGGAGCCCTCCAGGGCGGAACAGGGGGCGCAGGAGCCCTCCTGGGCGGAACAGGGGGCGCAGGAGCCCTCCTGGGCGGAACAGGAAGCGCAGAAGCCCTCCAGGGCGGAACAGGAGGTGCAGGAGCCCTCCAGAGCGGAACAGGGGGCGCAGGAGCCCTCCAGGGCGGAACAGGAGGTGCAGGAGCCCACCAGGGCGGAACAGGCAGCCGCGTCAGGGACTGGGACCTGGGGAGAACAGAAACAGAGGAGGTAGACAGAGCAGGGGAAGAAACAGAGAATTCAGGGGGGAACGCCGCCTCCATAGTCATGACTAGGCCGACAGGGACTTCAGGGGCGGCCTTCATAGCCGTGGCAGGGGTGACAGGAAGTCTAGGCGGTGCAGGCTGGGCATGAAGCCTTGGAGGTGCGGGCAGAGCAGGGAGTTCCGCTAAGCACGCCACCTCCAAAAGAGGTCTAGGCGCAGCGGACATGTGAATAGGTGAGGCCTCTGCAATGCAGTGTGCAGACCACACACTCAAAATGGCAACTGCCATTATGGGGAGTGCTGTAGAAGGTGGAAGGTCCATCGGGTCAGTGGGCGTGTGACTGGGAAGCGTTGGCTCTGCGTGGTTTGACTCAAGAACAACAGCAGTAGCGTGACTTGACTCAGGAACAACAGCAGTAGCGTGACTTGACTCAGGAACAACAGCAGTAGCGTGACTTGACTCAGGAACAACAGCAGTAGCGTGACTTGATTCAGGAACAACAGCAGTAGCGTGACTTGATTCAGGAACAACAGCAGTAGCGTGACTTGATTCAGGAACAACAGCAGTAGCGTGACTTGATTCAGGAACAACAGCAGTAGCGTTACTTGATTCAGGAACAACAGCTGTAGTGTGACTTGACTCAGAAACAATAGCAGTAGCGTGACTTAACTCAGAAACAACAGCAGTTGCGTGACTTGATTCAGGAACAACAGCTGTAGCGTGACTTGACTCAAGAGTAGCTGCTGGGATGTGATGAAGTACAATCCTAGCTGTCCGTACAGTCACTAGAGGTAAGTCTCGTACGTGGGTCATCAGGTGAGCTGGCTGTGAGAGAACCGCCATCTTGTGAACCGGTTTAAGGATGACGGCCATCTTGCCAGTACTTGGCTCGGGAAAGACGGCTGCAGCTTGACTTGGGACAGGAGCGACAGTTCTAACCTGACTTGACACAGGAAACACAGCTGCAACTGGACTGGACTCAGGAAACACAGCTTTAACTTGACTTGCATTGAAAGCTTGACTTGACACAGGAAACACAGCTTTAGCTGGACTGGACTCAGGAAACACAGCTTTAGCTGGACTGGACTCAGGAAACACAGCTTTAGCTGGACTGGACTCAGGAAACACAGCTTTACCCTGCTGAAAAAACCAGCATATGGTGGTTAGGTATGTTTTGGTGCTGGGATGCTGGTTTTAGCTGGTATATGCTGGTCCTTTGCTGGTTTATGCTGGTCCCTTGCTGGTTTTTGCTGGTTTATGCTGGTCATGTTGCTGGTTAATGCTGGTCCTTTGCTGGTTTATGCTGGTCCTTGACCAGCAACATGACCAGCATAAACCAGCAAAGGACCAGCATTAACCAGCTAAGGACCAGCATAAACCAGCAAGGGACCAGCATAAACCAGCAAAGGACCAGCATATACCAGCTAAAACCAGCATCCCAGCACCAAAACATACCTAACCAGCATATGCTGGTTTTTTCAGCAGGGTAGCTGGACTGGACTCAGGAAACACAGCTTTAGCTGGACTGGACTCAGGAAACACAGCTTTAGCTGGACTGGACTCAGGAAACACAGCTTTAACTTGACTTGCCTTGGAAGCTTGACTTGACAGAGGAAACACAGCTTTAGCTGGACCGGACTCAGGAAACACAGCTTTAACTTGACTTGCCTTGGAAGCTTGACTTGACACAGGAAACACAGCTTTAACTGGACTGGACTCAGGAAACACAGCTTTAACTGGACTGGACTCAGGAAACACAGCTTTAACTGGACTGGACTCAGGAAACACAGCTTTAAATTGACTGGACTCAGGAAACACAGCTTTAAATTGACTTGCCTTGGAAGCTTGACTTGACACAGGAAACTCAGCTTTAGCTGGACTGGACACAGGAAACACAGCTTTAACTTGGTAAGGCTCAGGTATGGCAGCAGTGACGTGATGGAGCCCCGCTTTAGTCGCCATCTTGCAAACGGGCTCCACCGTCGCCGCCATCTTGCGAGCGCACATCGGCGCGGCCGCCATGTTATGCACGGGCTTTGCATAGGCATGCTCCGACCCGGCCGCCATCCCACTAGCGATCCAGGAGGCAAACGTGTCTGCGGTATCGTGCTGCGGTAAGACCATAAGTGCAAAGTTTAAAAGTGCGGTTAATGATGTGCGCGGACCCTCACGTCTCAACCTTACTTTCAGCGGCTCATTAACACCATTGAAAAACAGTTCAATAATAATACAGTCCGGGAGGGTAGAATAGTTAGCAATGGCCAAAAACTCACGGATGTATTGCTCGAGTGAACATTGTCCTTGTTTGATTCTGCATAGGATTCTGTCTGTGTCCATATCGAAAGAATGTCCGGGGGTGAAGCTGCTGGATCCTGTTGAGACGGATTGTTCTGTAACGAGGAGAGATTGACGAGAGGCGAGCGGATCCATTTGCGAGCTTTTATTGTCAGAGTGAGGCATAAACATGGTCAGACAAGCAGAGTCATTACCGGGACAAACAGACATAAAGACGGCAGGCAAAAGGGAGGTCAGAAAACAGGCGTAAGTCCGATCAGGGGCGACCAATGTCCATGAGGGGTGATCCGAGAGAATAGTCCAATAATCCGAGCGATAGTCCAAAAGGCAGGCGGCTGACAAGAATAAACCAGACGATCAGGCAGGAAACGAAACAAAGAGAGCTAGGAACTAGGAGCAGGGAGAAACAGTGCTAGCACTAAAAACGCTAAACGCAACTGAAATGAAAACATTAAACAATCCGTGACGAGTACAAAGAAGTCCGGGGTTTTATAGAGCGCCTGATTGGTCACAGGGCTGACACAATCAGCGCGGTGGAGGATGGGAGGTGTAGTCCAACATGCACAATGACAGTGCGGGAGTCTGAACAGGTGAGGGTGACATCTGGTGGTGGATGGTCCGTGGAGCACCGACCAGATTCGTGACACAAAAGATTTTAATTAGATTTTTGATACAGTTATGCTTCCCCAAATGAGAAAATGAAATCGCATTTGAACATTTGATTTCTCATTTGAGAAGCCATTTTAAGAGTTTGATTTATTATTTGATCTTTTTAGGCATTTGAATTTTCATTCATAGAAAACATATCTGTGCAACCATATCAGTTTGAACCGGAGTTGGACCCCGAACATGAAGACACCCGCGAAGAAGTTCGGCAATTATGGCTTGAACAGGGCGTTTCTGAATGGTTAGTAAACTTAATGTCACTTTGATTTATCTTTGTATGCAGAGGCGGACAGAGTACACAGCTTTATTACTTGAGTAAAAGTACACATACCCCTTGCTAAATTTTACTCAAGTACAAGTACTACTGTCAGATTTCTACTTAAGTAAAAGTACTGAAGTACTTGTTTTTAAAAGTACTTGAGTATCAAGAGTACAAGAGTACATTTTTTAAATATTGCATTACTACTGTCACAGTGCTTACATTTATGCACAGAAACGTCCTACATTAAGTTATGAAAAATGTTAATGTTAATACCTTGGAGAATGTAAAAGGAATTGGAAGTAAAATCAAGTCATTTTCATATTTTTACCATGTTGCTTTAACATTTCTCACTTGCCCACAAGGCAATAGCACAATGGCAACGCTCTGACAAACCTCTGTTAGAGTTTTAATGGATTTTTTGCACCCACATTTGAACCTGACTGTGTTAAACACACCGCATACTCAAGAACATCAAAGCAAATTAAAGCTGCAAGCAGCGATGGGTGGGCCCTCGCACCGGGCTCACCGCCGACATGTGGCGAAAGGTGGGCACTATGCTTTTAACATAGTAAATTTAGGAGGAATATGTCAAAGTCATTTAGATGTGCCAGACTTCTTGCTGCCAGCTGGTGGCGCTGTGTGTATAACTGAATATTGGCATGCAGATGTGTTCAGGCCAGCGATTTTATCAAATATATGAAGTTTGGTGCAGATTGAACATGGCATGCTTGAGTGTAAGACATGACATATCCTGCTGCCAACAGGTGGCGCTATTACGGAATATTGGCTTTTAGATGTCTTCAGGCCAAGACTCTTGCCAAACATGTCAAGTTTGGTGCAAATCGGACATTGCATGGTTGAGTTACAACGACTTCCTCTTTCATCGCATTAACAGCATGCTTTAGCACTTAGTAAGTGTTACTAGCATGTTTGAGCTTGTTTTTAGCATGTTTAGCACTCAATGGTTATTTTAGTGTGTTGCTAATAGTGTATCACAGTGATAAACGTCACTTCCTGTTGACAGTAGGTGGCGCTATGACTATAACTGAATATTGGCATGTAAATGTGTTCAGGTCAGGACTTTTATCAAACATGTTAAGTTTGGGGCTGATTGGACATTGCATGCCTGAGATACAGTAACTTCCTGTTTCATTGCATTAAGAGCATGCTTTAACACTTAGCTAAGTGGTGTTAACATGTTTTAGCATGTTTATAGCATGTTGCTACCCTATTTAACACTTGTTGATACTTTTTAAAATATTGCTAGGCATCCAGAACAGTATTAAATGTGTCACTTCCTGTTGCCAGCAGGTGGCGCTATGACTATAACTGAATATGGGCATGGGCATGTGTTCAGGCCAGGACTCTTATCAAGCATGTTAAGTTTGGTGCTGATTGGACATTACATGTCTGAGTTACAGTAACTTCCTGTTTCATTGCATTAAGAGCATGCTTTAGCACTTAGCTAAGTGTTGCTAACATGTTATAGCATGTTTCTAGTATATTGCTACCCTATTTAACACTTGTTGATATTTTTAAAATGTTGCTAGGCATCCACAACAGTATTAAACATGTGACTTCCTGTTACCAGCAGGTGGCACTATGACTATAACTGAATACGGGCATGGGCATGTGTTCAGGCCAGGATTCTTATCAAGCATGTTAAGTTTGGGGCTGATTGGACATTACATGTCTGAGTTACAGTAACTTCCTGTTTCATTGCATTAAGAGCATGCTTTAGCACTTAGCTAAGTGTTGCTAACATGTTATAGCATGTTTCTAGTATATTGCTACCCTATTTAACACTTGTTGATATTTTTAAAATGTTGCTAGGCATCCACAACAGTATTAAACATGTGACTTCCTGTTACCAGCAGGTGCGGCTATGACTATAACTGAATACGGGCATGGGCATGTGTTCAGGCCAGGATTCTTATCAAACATGTTAGGTTTGGGGTAGATTGGACATTGTATGCCTGAGTTAGAGTAACTTTCTGTTTCATTGTATTATTAGCATGCTTTAGCATATTAGCTAAGTGTTGCTACCATGCTTTAGTATGTTTGTAGCATGTTGAATATTAAGTTTGGGTCAAATTGGACATCATATTCATAAGTTACAGCAATTTCCTTTTGTCTTGGTATTAATAGCATGCTTTAGCTCTTATCTAAGTGTTGCTAGCATGTTTTAACATGTTTCTAGCATGTTGCTAGCCTATTTAAGACTTGTTAACGCTTTTCAGTATGTTGCTAGGAGTCCGTAACAGTGTTAAACATGTCACTTCCTGTTGTCAGCAGGTGGCGCTATGACTATAACTGAATATGGGCACTGACGTGTGTTCAGGCCCGGACTGTTATCAAACATGTGAAGTTTGAGGCAGATCGGACATTGTATGCCTGAGTTATAGCAACTTCCTTTTTCATGGCAAAACATCAAAGTTTGTCAGGCCGCCACGGACACGCCCTTCGACGAAAACTCTAAACCTTCGCAATTTAACATCGCAAAGGCCTTATGATGACACTCAGCAAATTTAAAAATGATCGGAAAAAAACTGTAGAAGGAGTTCGTTAAAGTACGAGGCCTGAAAATAGGTGGCGCTATCGAGCCATTTTGCCACAACCACTTCTGAAAACCATATCAGATGTAAATGTTCACCAGGTCTGATGCGTGTGCAAAGTTTCGTGAGTTTTCGAGCATGTTTAGGCCCTCAAAAAGACTTTTCATTTTGGAGAAGAAGAAGAAGAATTAAAGCTGCAAGCAGCGATGAACGGGCCCTCGCACCCGGGCTCACCGCTGACCGGTGGCTTTAGGAAAACAGCAAACGGTGGGCAGTATGCTTTTAATACAGTAAATATACGAGAAATATGTCATAAGTTATTTAAATGTGCCAAACTTCCCGCTGGCAGCTGGTGGCGCTATGCCTATAAATGATTATTGGCATGTAGATGTGTTCAGGTCAGCACTTTTATCAAACATATGAAGTTTGGTGCAGATTGACCTTGGTATGTTTGAGTTAGTGAAAGATATTATATATCCTGGTGTCAACAGGTGGCGCTATGATAATATCTGAATATTGGCCTTTAGGTGTCTTCAGGCCAGGACTCTTACCAAACCTCTGAAGTTTGAGGCAGATCAGACATTTTATGGCTGAGTTATAACACCTATGTCCATGGCAAAACAACAAACTTTGTCAGGCCGCCACGGACACGCCCTTTACTGAAACTCAAGATCTTCACAATTTAACATCTCTAAGGCCTCTAGATCAGACTGAGCAAATATAATGTTGATTTCATTAAATGTCTAGGAGGAGTTTGCTATAAACCTAACCCCCTGCAAGGACTTCAGATAATGCCAACTGTGAACCAACTGTGAACATTTTCCCTATATTCTGATGATGATGATGATAAGAACATGTAATTCATGATGATAACAAAATGTTATTATTGCTTGCTTTACGTCCACCACTTCTGCTTAAATGTCATCGTTACCTATCTGTTCAATTTGTGTGTGGATATTGCTTTGCAGGTGACTCCTGGTATAAGACATCACCTTTAAGCGCTACATAACTAAGAAAGAATCAATTAGGAAAACGGTGCCCAGTTGGCACATGCATTCACAGTAACCCTCAGCCAGTTTGGATTTAAAGTTTACTGAATTGAAAGGGTTAAACTTTAAAATTAACACACAGACACATACACACAATATATAAAATTGGCAACCAGTTTCATTTGTTAACATTAACTATATTAGTTAACATGAACAATAATTAAATAGTATTTATTAATGTTAATTAATATTAAGCTAAAAAAAGTATTCATATATTGTTTAATGGTAAAATAGTATATTTTAACATTAGTTTATGTACTGTGAATTAACATGAACATGAACACTGTTCATGTGGGTGTACAGCAATACACAAAGTGCTCTATAAACGCTTCTTTCTTTCAAAATATCTTTAAAAATCAAGTTGAGTATTGTAATGGGGCTATATATATATATATATATATATACAGGGAGTGCAGAATTATTAGGCAAGTTGATATTCTTGTCATATTTTTTTCCCAAGCACATTTGAATAATTCCAAACCACATCAATCTTAATAACTACTATTAATTTTGTATTTAATTATTTATAATTGATATATAATTGTCCATGAAGGCTGGAAGTGAAAAACTCCTTATTTTCAGGTGTGCAGAATTATTAGGCACATTTTCTTTTACAGATAAAATGAGCCAAAAAAGAGATTTACCTCAGACCGAAAAGTCAAAAACTATTAAATGCCCATGAGAAGGATGCAATACTAATGCAATACTGCAATTTCCAAAGTTAAGGCATGACCACCGGACAGAAAAGCGCTTGTTGCATCTGCATTGTCAGAAAAAACAGGTGGAGGAGAAAATATGCATGTTAATTGCAAAAAAAGTAAGAATTAATGTTAAGAATCAGATATGAAACCATCAGGAACCATTTAGTCTCCAGCGCCACCGTTTTCCAGAACTGCAACCTACCTTGAGTCTCCAGAAGTGCAATGTGTCAGGTTCTCAGAGACTTTGCTTGGGCAAAAAATCCTAAAAAATGACCCTCAATTAATTAGGATAACATTCTGAAGTATTGTCAAATACATAGAGATGTTTTTTTTCTAGGCTTTATAGACAGATGAGTTGAGAGTGACTCTTGAAGGACCAGCACCACATCCTCTTGTAGCACTCTTTCAAAAATATATTTTCCAGAATCTGGCAGTAAGTTTTAAGAGTTTATTTTGGTCCCTCTCTGCAAGACAGACATTTCAGGATAGGAGATGGACTAAAACTGAAGTCCCAAAACTTACTGCCAGATTCTGGAGGATAAACTTGAAAGAGTGCTACAAGAGGATGTGGTGCTGGTCCTTCAAGAGTCACTCTCAACTCATCTGTCTATAAAGCCTAGAAAAAAAAAACATCTCTATGTATTTGACAATACTTCAGAATATTATTCTTATTAATTGAGGGTCATTTTTTAGGATTTTTTGCCC